>NC_043710.1:104627884-104655872 GCF_006229205.1 Suricata suricatta | reverse complement strand
GCCCGGCGCAGAGGCAAGAAGGCGCTCGCGGGGAGCGGCGCCGGGGACTCGGAATCCTCGGGCGGGGTAGGGGGGGGGGTGGCAACGGAGATGAGGGGCGAGGAGCAGCCCCCACCTTCGACCCCAGGTCTTTAATTTCCTCTGGACGCGGGTTTTGGTCTTCCCGGGCGCGGAGGGCCGGCCCCGTCCCCAGCGTTTGCCCGGGCTCAGTGTCATCTCGCCTTTCACTTTTCCCCGGGCTCGGGGCTGCAGCCCCTGCACCCCGACATCAGTTGCAGAAGAGCCCTTTCTCAGCCCGAGCCCAGGCCTCCTGTGCCTCCAGGCTTGAGCGGCCGGATTTCGAGAAGTCTCCAAGCGCAGTTCCCAGGCCTTGGTGAGCCTGGTGCCGGCGGGGTCCGCGGAGATCAGTAGTCCAAGGGAGACCCCTCCCCCGTTTTAGCCGTCGCGATCCCTGGAGGCCGAGGTCGCGAGGCCGAGAGGAACTTTTCTCCCTCCCAGTCCTGAGCATCCCTTGGGCTTTGTCCCCCTGGGAACCTGATTGGACGCAGTTCCCGAGAACTGCGCCCTGCTCAACGCAGAGTCTTCGGGGTGGGAGGAGTGAAAGCTTGAAGAAACTTAGAGCCCCCCAGAAATGCCTCGTCTTCTCAGCCGGCCGCTCCACTTAGAGGGCGGCATTGAGATCCCTAAGCCCGGGCTAGAGCAGCCAGAAGAAATCTGTCTTTCCTCGGGGCTGGAGAGTCCTCTCCCCACCCCCGCCCCCGCCCCCATTTCCTGGAACTTGGGGAAGGTGGCGGACAAGAGGTTGGGAAGCTCTCCTGGGTACCGGCCGTGGAGGTCTAGTAAAAGATCTTTGCAGTGGAGGTGGTGGTGGAGAGCGCCCTCCCCGGGTCTCAGCCCCGGAGGTCAGTCTTAGGAACGGCAGATTCAGTCCCAGAGGCGAGTCCCCACACTCATCCCTGATGCGCTGGCCGGTCAAAGGTTGGCGCTGGACTCACCTATAAATCACATTCCAATGCTAGCCTCCGGTACTGCCCCAGACCTAGAGTCAGGCCCAAAGAACCGTAGGGTCATGGAAGGTGGCAGACACCAACTAGAGGCAAAAACCTGCTTCTGGGCAGCTGAAGGCCAGAACTGGAAGAGCTCAGGGTTCACTAGAGCGACTGAGGCAATTCCAGAGCAGCAAGTGTGCTCCTGCCTCCTCGAGGGGCGAAAGTGCTCAGCCCTGCAGGAGTCAGCAGAGGAGAAGGCCTAGAAGCACACTTGGAAGTAAAGGGAGGCAGCCGGTTACCCCCTGACTGCAGTGATCAGGGCACCATCCAACCCCACCCTGGAAAATTGTGTCCCTGGGTGTTCTTTCTGATTAACAATAAAGAGCAATAATCCCTGTTATGGGCTGGGTTTCCAACGAAGGTCTGCACTGTCTGCAAGGGGAAAGAGGCTTGCAGGAAGTTAAAGAACTGGTCTGCAGGGAGAGCTCGAGGAGGGGGCCTTGAGGAGAGAGACCTCACCAGGGCAAGAGAAGAAAGTCTTGGACTTGTTGAGCCTCTGCCCAGACGGTGCCCGCACAAGTTGCTGCCTCACTGGGCACGTTCACCTTCCGGCCCCTCCTAAGTGCAGTAGCAGAAGCACACAATTAACCCTTGGTCCGAATCTCCTATTAATCCTCAAATCACAGAAAGGGAGAAGACCTGGGAACAATGGGAGAGTGAGAACCATCCCTCCGTGGCCCTGGCCTCCCCCCACCCATGCCATAGTTACTCTATGTGAAAATCTCCCTTGCTTCATAAACTCTGCCCATTAAAAAGCCCAGCCCTCGTTAGTAAGTGTTAAAGAGAGATTAATGCCTGAATTTAAGAGGTGGAGAAGGTAACAAAAAGGAGGAAAGCAAGCGAGGCTGCGGGCTGAGAGCCAGCACTGGGCTCCAAGCGTTTCCACTTAGCGCTGGAGGCTGGCACACCACAGTTTGATAAGGTTTATTGGGCCCAGATAAAGTAGCAGCAGCTCCCCCACCAAAACTGGCGCCATTTCCAGCCAGAGCTGCGTCCTTGGGTCCTCTGAAGGCTGACGGCAGTCCCCAGCTCAGAGAGCTCGTATGGCAGGTCACCTAAAAACACGTAGTATGGAAAATTACAGGGGAAAACTAATTCACACACACACTCTCTCTCTCTCTCTCTCTCTTACACTCATGTATTGCTTGAGATTTTTTTTTTTTTACTTCTTTTCTTGGGTATGGTAAGGAAAGCTGGGACATCAGTTTGGACGGATCTAAAAATAGAGACCTCATCTTGTGGGGAGGTCACGCTGGAGACAGGGGAATAGATGAATGGACCTTTGAAGAGAATTCCATGTAAACCTTGCAATTCCCTCCTCTCCTCCTTTATTCACATACCTCCCACGGACAGCAGCCTTTCGAAGCTCAGTTTGTGGGAGAAGGGGCTATATTAGGGCTAAGGGATCCTACAGGGAGGAGACCGTGGGAATAATAATTCGGGGTGAGCACCGACTGTGAATCTTAACACATTACCTGTACTGTGTGACATAATCCTCCTAACAACCCTATTCAGTCAGGTGCTATTACTTCCCCCATTTCTCAGATGAGAAAACTGAGGCTCTGGAAGAGGTGAAGCGCTTTACCCAAGACTGATCCTCAGAGCTGAGGCTTCAAATCAGACCATTCTGACTGCAAAGCTCCTGATCTTTCTAGACTGTAAAAGCCTCTAGCCAAATAGAAAAAGGAGAACAGGGCTTTGGATTTTCCTTCTCTTCTGACTCCACGGAGGCCAAGAGCTACACAGCCATCAGGCAAGCTGAGAACCAAACCACCACTGAGTCATACCACCAGGTAAATAAATAGACTCTGATCACTTTCGCTCTAAACAGACTTAGATCACTCTCCCTCCTTCCTCAAAATTGCAGGCAAAAGTGAAGGAGAGAGTTTTGAATTACAATAAAGCCTCAACCGAACAGATAGCCCCTGAAGAAGGCTGTGGCGTGTTTGGAGTATTCTGTATTCTGATTGTGTGTTAATGAAATGTTGCAATTCATTTTGTTCCAACACCTCAGCTGGAAGATAGTTGTAAAATTTAAAGGGAGACTTTCCTATCATGATGAATAAATCAAGGACTCCTACCTCTGGCGAGAAGCAGCCACTTTGCATACTAAAATCCCCCGAGATGAGTCAGAAATAAAGCCTTTTTGCGGAGGGATACCAGCAGTGAAGGCCCTGAAAGGAAAAAGTCTCCTGAGCAATTGGGAACTCCAGGTTACCAATGGACGGTGCTGTCACATGCAGGCTTAGGTCTTTGACCGACTGGGGACAGCAGACCTATTGTGTCCTTTCCTGGAGGCAAAGGACCTTATAATGCTTCAAGGTCATAATTGCAAATTACGGTAGATGCAAATGACGTCAAAAACTAAGCAAAACCAAATTTATCTTCCGTGCACATGTTGATGGTGTTCTTTGGTGCATCTTTTTTTTTCTAATTTTTTTAAATGTTTACTTTTGAGAGAGAGAGAGAGAGAGAGAGAGAGAGAGAGAGAGAGCATAGCAGGGGAGGGTCAGAGAGAGAGGGAGACACAGAATCCGAAGACAGGCTCCAGGCTCCGAGCTGTCAGCACATAGGCTGACACGGGGCTCGAACCCACGAACCATGAGATCATGACCTAAGCTGAAGTTGGATGCTTAACTGACTGAGCCACCCTGGGGCCCCCTTTTTTTTTTAATTCTTTTAATGTTTTATTTATTTTTGAGAGAGAGAAAGAGAGAGACGGGAGTCTTTTGTTTTTTAAGCTTATTTATTTATTTTGAGAGAGAGCACACGAGCAGGGAGCAGGGTAAGGGCAAGAGAGAGGAAGAGAGAATCCAAGCAGGCTCCACACTGACAGCACAGAGCTGGATGCGGGGCTCAGACTCACTGACCATGAGATCATGACTCCAAACAAAGTCTGGACACTTAACTGACTGAGCCACCCAGGTGCCCCTCACCTTTTTTTTTTTTTTTTTAATTCTTTCATGTCACATTTTTAGATGCTGCCTCCAAAAAACAGAGGGAGAAATAATCAGGTGACCTGTGGATTTTGGTTAGTTGAAGGCAGAAAAGCAAATAAGAAGATGGCTTCTTTGATTAGTAAGTGCCAGGTCTTTCCCTGGCAGAGCCTCGGCTGGGGTGTTTGCAGAGTTGGGCTTCTCCTCTGGGTGCTAAGTATGGCCTCCTCTCATCTGTTGGGCAGAGAGTGATTTTCAAAAGGAGAAGAAGGGTTATTTCTTTTAGCTCCTAAGACCTGGGGTCACTTGACCCCAAGATCTTCCTGACTGAGGAAGAGAAAGCTTTTTCTCCTCTCTCTCTCTCCCTCTCCCTCCCTCTCTCTCTCTCTCTCTTTCTCTCTCTCTCTCTCTCTCTCTCTCTCTCTCCAGCATATTGCAAATGGTGTTGAGACCTAATGTTGTCAACTCAGATAGCAAATCTGAGTTGTTATTAGTGCAAAGATGCCCTGAGGGGGTAGGCAGTGTGGATGAAATCTGCAACGGATGTTATGGGGAAGTGTGTTTATAATTATAATGGGATTTAATGTACACTGGGACCAGATGATGGCAGCCGTTTAAAAAAGAGATGTTTAATAAGAGAGGTCCCTTAATGACAGGCAGCGGGGTTCAGGTCATTACAGAAGAAGCACAGTGCTTCACAGGGTGTCACAAACCATGTGCCAGTTTTATGGGGTTCCTGACAAAGCTTCGGGATGAGACATAGCGACCGTTGCTGCCAGCCATCGGGCATAACGTGTTACTGTTGTTGTCTTTGAAAGGGGCCCCTGCATTTAGGAGAAAGGCATTTTCTCTCTCTTTCTCAAATACGCATAAGCACAAACCACAGGCCTGGGGCCAACGCCGAGTAATTTCGATATTTCTGGAAATCTGCTTTGCTCTGACAAAAAGGGCCTCAATTTCCAAACTAAAATTTTGTAGCTGTCCAAGGGTGAAGGGTGCGGTTTCCATAGAGTGTGTGCAAACTGAACCAGCAGGACTGCCATTACTTGTAATGAGAGTCCCACAGCTAAATCCCCGGGGAACCACGCTGGAAATTAACCCCCAAGTCCTCATGGCCAGCAGGCCCTTTTTTCTTCTTTAACACTTTGGTGTTTCATCTCGGGAGGCCCAGGAGAGGGGAAGTATGGACCATTTTCTTATGCTGTTGAACTTTAAGTAGCCAACTTTAATTTTGGAGGTGTTTAATGGGATAGCTTTCGATCCAGGACAGCTGTGATGCAACACAAGTACTATCATTCGGTTTGAATCCTAGAAGCGCTGCAGAGAGAAAGGGTCGGGCTGCTCCTTGGAGAGCCCGCCAGATGCACGGTGATCTGGAAACACAACTCCCGTCCAAGGAGAATTGTTCTGTCTCCCCTGACGTGAGAGAAGATGGAAAGGGCTGTGTCCTTCTTATGCAGGCCTCACCTATGTGCTCTATGTTCACAAAGCACACGACCAAGTCTCAGAGTTCCGGAAGCAGAATATTCCGTTCGTCCCGCCAAGGAGGAAAGATCCGGCGTTCGTGACACCTGCACTTCCGGTCTCGGAAGCCAAATTTCCGGGGAAGTCCTCTGCGAATTAGAAGTGGTCTGTCAGCGGCGCCCAGACCACCGGGTGAGATGATTTTACTCAATGAAAGGTAACTTAAGCCAATTATATTAAAATTGTTACAGCAAAACAAACGTGGGTGTCCTGTGGAGTGGAATTCAAAATTTGAACGAATTGTTAAGATAAAATGAAAGAGCGCCGTGGAGTTCTTCGCTGAGGAAAGCTCACTGCCTTGTGCTCTTGGGGCTGAGTCGGTGGGAGCCTGGGGGTGCCCGGTGCGCTCAGAGCCAGATGCTTTGACTTGACCTCCCTTGCGAGGGCAGATTTCATGGGTTTCTTTGGGAAGTCGCTGTTGGCTCTAGATGCAATCTTTCCCACCCCAACCGCGGGTCAGAATTAATTTCTCCCTCCTCCCTAAGGCCCTTGGTGCGGTTGGAACATTTATCATAGTCCTTACCACCATCGGCCTGGCGTCTGAGTTGCGTGCATTCTGACCACCCCTCTCCACGGCGCACTTCTGGAAGGCAGGGTCTCAGTCTTGTTCCACCTGGTGCAGCTCTTCCCAGCCCAGAGTCCAGCATACTGGCAAACAGAACAGATCTCTGCTTGTTGCGTTTGGGTGAATGAACTACCTGAATGAATGCATACATGCGGGCGTGCGTGCATGAATGGATGAATGGATGGATAGAGATGCCAAGGGAGCCTCCTGTATCCCAGCATTCAGGGCTGAATTCTTTGCAGCTATAGGGGTTTCGCCAACCTTTGAAAAAAGTCAAAGGGTTATCGATAAGAGTTGAGGGTAGCCGTTGAATTTAATTGTATGCAGCTCCTTGAAAGCATATGGGTTCTATTTCAATTTATGTCTCCTTCAGGGGCCTAGAATCAAGCGTTCCTCAATGTCCTAGGAGCATTAATAAATATTTATTAAATGGCATTGGATTAAAATGAATTGATTTGACTCACACCCGCTCGTTACTCCCACAAGGGCCTCACACGCCCAGTCGGGGGAGCTGTTAGTTACCCAGTCCAGGGCTGAGAGTCCTTCCCGGGACACCAGTGGGTGGAGGGCTGCTTGCTGAAGCCCAGCCAGAGCCTCTGAGACACGCATGCGCACTAGCAGAGACTAACGGTTAGCCAGATACCTTTCTGAGCCCAAGTTTCATCTCACCTCGCGGTTCGGTACAGGCCATGTGACTGAGTTTTGGCCAACCGATGGATTGTGGGCACAAGGGCCGCTTCCAGAACCGGCCCATCAGATCTCCCGTGTGGCGTCCCCCGCGCCCGTCCCTTTCTGCACCCTGACCCCACAAACACAGAGAGACCTTGGAAGCTGAGTAAGGAAAATGGCGGAGCGGAGCTGGAAAGTGCCTGGAACCCCGAATCACAATGTGTAGGGGGGCGGCCTACCTCCTGGAAACACCCACCGAGGACCTATATGAGCAAGAAGTACACCTTTGGTGTCTTCAGTAGGGTTGCCGAATAAAATACACCCAATTAAATTTGAATTTCAGGGGCGCCTGGGTGGCTCAGTCAGTTGAGCATCCGACTTCGACTCAGGTCATGATCTCATGGTTGGTGGGTTCGAGCCTCGCGTTGGGCTCTATGTGGACAGCTAGCTCAGAGCCTGGAGCCTGCTTCTGGTCTGTGTCTCCCTCTCTCTGTGACCCTCCCCTGCTCACGCTGTCTCTCTCTGTCTCTCAAAAATAAATAAAAAACATTAAAAAATTTTTAATTTGAATTTCAGATAAATGATGAATAACTTTTTAGTATATATATATCCCAAATACCAAATGGAACATAGAAAAGTACCTGAAACTCAAAATAAGGATCGGTTTTTTTCTGACCGGCAACCCCGTGGCCTTTCACTGGTTTGGAGTTGAGGGCAGCAGCCAGCGTTGCCTTAATTAACATGCCTTGATTTGTTTCTCAGAAGCAGCAGGGCCCCAGCGCCTGAGCTGGGATTCTGGCCTGGGAGGGGGGGTCGTCTCCAAGTCCTCTGGACAATCCTTGGCCCTAACGCAGGTCCTTCTGGAGACTGGAGTATCTTGTGTGGACAGGCCCAAGGAGAAAACCAGGAAAGACCGTGACAGTTCAAAGTTAGTTCATCCCTTTCCCTATGGACCTACTTTTCTTTAACTGCCTCTTCTGCTCGGCGTGCTATGCCAGCAACACGGGAAGGAGGATGGTTGTGGGTTTTGCTTCTGTATCTGCCATGCTTGGCACCTGGAGAAAGCGGAGCTCCTGCTTGTGGTGGGAAAGCGGCACGGCGCCAGGGAAGCGCAGATAGGAAGGCATCCTAGGATGGCCATGCCCAGGGCCTTACGGAGTAAAACTGGAAGTGTGCAGAACGCCATCAGGTCGATGATCTCCTCCACAACTTCCTCCTCCATCCTGTGAATCCCCAGCGCAGCATAAAGCCTGGGAGTGTGGGCTCTGATTTACCCTCCTGAGCCTGTGTTCAAATACCGCCTCCCACCTCCCGGGTGATCTCGGGTCAGTTACTTAAACCCCCGGACTTGTAGTTGCAAACTGGGACCACAAGGATCCTCACCTGAGCAGTTTCGGAAGAGCCCCACAGGGTGCTTGGCCCACAAGGAAGGGAGATCTGAAAATGTTCGATTTTCCTAACGATGATGTCAGCCCACTGCTCTTTCCGCCCTTGCCCTACAAAACGCCTTCTTCTAACTACCGGGGGTGACATATGTGATCTAGATAAATGTGAAACCACTTGGTGACCTGTGCACACTGACATCACCATAGCCGCATGCCTTGGCCTGCGTTCCCGTTCTCCCAGGCTTGTCCCGTTTATTCGGCTGGGCTGAGGCACAACCGGCAAACGCAGAGCAGGGTGGGGAGTGCAGGGGGGTGGCGTGGATTTTCACCCCGTAGCGTGACGTGTTTATTAGTGTGTACTCACGTTAAACGGAGCAGCCGGTTTTCCCCGAGTTAAGTAGCAGTCATGCCCAACTGACTCTTCATGTACCATTACTCCAAGTGATTGAGCCAATTTCTCCCTGTGCCGTGAGTTTAAGTTGTAAACCCCTCAGCCAGACAGGGAGGCGATGATGGGCTGCCTGTTGTGATTATTATTAACCTTTAGGATTAGGCTCCCAAGACCAGGGGTTCTGAGGAGAACCGCCCGCCCGCCTCCCCACGTCCGCACAGCCTGGGTGCTCACCTTGGCCTTGCGGGAGGCTCTGGTCCACCCGGCTGGAGTGAGTGACCCCTGGCGCTGGGGAAGGGCACAGTGTTGGGCGTCCTCTCTTCTGTGTGGCTGGGAATAGCAAGGGGGGGGGGAGGCTGGAAATGATGCAGGAAGCTGGGTGCCTTGCACTCAAGTCATCTCCCCGCTGTGCTGGATTCCTCTTCGCCACATATGTATTAGCCAGAGGGGACGTGCGGGCCGGGCCGCCTCCGAGCTGCCGGCTGGTTCACGGGGACATGATCGTGCTGGGTGCCAAGCGTCACAGAGGGCCGCAGGGCTGCGACAGGGCGCTCAGCGAGCTCTCTCCATCCCCAGTCCTCGGCTCTCCCAGCTTCCTTTCCCTCGTCCATTCCCCAGTGAGGGCTTCCCCGTTGATGAATCAGAAATCGGCAGAGACCACCTTCCCAGAGTGCAGGCAGCTCCCTTGGCTTTTCTCAACAGCTTGGTGTCTGCAAAAATCTCCAGGAAGGGAGGGGAAGGAAGGATCCCACCACCGCCACCACCCGCCCTCGCCTTGGGGAGTTTTTGTTGCTTCTTTGTTAAAAATCCAAAGGTACCTATGGTGACACCCTGAGGGAAGTATGCAGAAAAGCGCACACAGTCCGGCCCTTGGAAGCGTGCCTTCTAGTAAGCAAGGCTGGAGTCCTCCAGGGCAGGTGGCGGGCACGTGGGGGTGGTGCTATTGTTCCTTGTTGTCCAAAATAAAGGGGGGGGGGGCGGAAGGCTCTTGGGCCCCCTCCCCCTCCAACCTGCTTGGGATCAAAAATAACAAAGTAATCAACGAAGCCCCAATCTGACCTCTCCATTTCCTCTGATCTTGGGAAGCTCCTTCCCACAGTCACTTGGAGAGGCCCCTGAGGACAGAGTGATGAACTCTGTAGTCGATGGAGAATGAATATTGATTTGTTAGGCTTAAAAAATTTAAGTCATGCCTCCAACTTATTCCTGCCGTGCCCTGTCCTGAATCCTGCTTCCTGCTTCCTGACACATAAACTGAAGAATTACTCAAGGACACTGCCCATGTCCTCCTCCAGACAACCTCACGACGCAGGTGTGACAGCTGGAGAAACTGAGGCAGAGAGATAAAGCAACCTTCGTTTGGCCACGCCGCTGAGAAGAGGGGGCAGCCAACACCCACACTTTCAAATCGAAGCGCTTGGGTTTGGGCTCTATGGGGGGGGCTCTGTTTCTTGGGGACTGAACACTGAAGACCACCCCCACCTTTGATCCAATTGCTAGGGGGCAAGAGTGTGCGTCTGGAACAGGCTTCCCCTGAGGCCTGAGCTTCTTCACAGTTCCCTGTAACCCACCAGAGAAGCACTAGAGGAAACGGTGGGGGGAGCTTTACGGAGGGACGTCCTTTGTAGGGACGGAGTTTAGGGGAACATCTTCACAGTGCTACTGCAATATGTCAGGAATCGCGAGAAGTGAGCCCAGCCCTGGAAAGAGGGAAGGGCCCTGAACACGTCGGCTGTAAGAACACACCCCATAGCCTCCAGGTTGGAGGGAAAACTTGAGGCAGTGGATTAATATGAAGGATGGATAGTCTGGTAGAGCTGTTGCATTGATCCCAAACCAGGACCCCCAGACCCTTGTGTCCCCTTATGTACATTAGGGAGGACTGGAAGGCAAGGCAGTTAACTTTCCGACGAGCACACTGGAGCTTAGATAGCCAAGAAGGATTGCCCTCTTCAAAATGCCTGGTAGACGCCAAACCCAAAGGGACTTTAAACATCATCTAGTCTCGGGCCACCTGGGTGGCTCAGTTGGTTAGGCGTCCGACTTCAGCTCAGGTCGTGATCTCAACGGTTCGTGGGTTCGAGCCCCGTGTCGGGCTCTGTGCTGACAGCTCAGAGCCTGGAGCCTGCTTAAGATTCTCTGTCTCCCTCTCTCTCTACCCTCCCCTGCTCACACTGTCCCTGTCTCTTAAAAAAAAAAAAAAAAAAAAAACCTTAAAAATAATTTTAAAAAAACATCATCTAGTCCATCTCCCCATCTGGCCAGAGAGGAAGCAGAACAGAGAGGCAGTACTGTGCTCCCAAAGCCAGAGGCCACTTCGACCAGGACTTGGGACCAGAGCCCTTTGGGAGCCATCCTGAGGTGTCACTGAAGTCAGCCAGTCATTCTTGGAAATCTTGTGAAACTACTGGGAAGCACATACGTAGCCTGAGGCTTTGGGAGGTCTTCAGCCAGGCACATCTGGCCCAGAGAGGAAAGCTCTGATTTTCAAAACAAGCACAAGGGGGTGATGAAGCTGGATAATAAAATTTGAGGTCAAAACTGGTGGGATTGGAGAACATGAGGCTGAGATTCTCCTGTGGCTCATAACCTAGCAATAATAGCAATAGATTTGTAAAAAGTGTATCAGCTTTCCCCGTGTGGCCAGTTGGAAGCATGTCATATACATTTGGAGATATATTATTTGTCTATCTCTTTATATATGTGTGGGGGATACATATATATGCTTAACAAGCATCACATACACACACACATATACGTAGGTATTCTGACACATCACTTGAAAATTGATCCTGCTGCTTCATAGTCCTGATTCCTACAGACACAATCCACGAGCGTGTTCCTTTGGGGGTTAGTAATGGTGACGATCGTACAAAGAAGCAGTATTTCCTGCCATCTGGGCTTTGGAATCAGACTAACGTGGGTGTCAAACCCAGACGTGTCATTTAATAGCGATATATAACATTTGGCAGGTCTCTCAACTTGAGCCTTGAGGTCTCTATTACCTCAAAGAAGTGAATGAGCTTGGCCATGAACCCGCAGTTTGTTAGGGGCAGAGCTGGAGCATAACCGTAGGTCTATCAGATTCCCCAGGCTGCCCCTCCTCGGGGCACCCCCTGCCCATGCCCCGTGCGGAGGGGCATGTCCTCGGAGGAAGGCGTCATCCGGATGGAAGGGGAGGTCCGTAACTTGCCCACCTTGTCTTTTTAAAGCCATGCCTTCAACTCTGTGTGAAAGGAGCAAATAGGTTAAAGCAGATATGATTCTAGTGATATGTATGTCAGACTGAAGTTTTAAAACAAAGTTCTCTCCCACTCCCTCCCCCAGGTCTAAAATTAAAATGCCAAAAATACTACCGGGAAGAGAAATTTGGTGAAGAGCAGGGAAGACTATAAATTGACTGCAAAGTCTACTGCAAGACAAGGATTTCTCTGGTTTATTAAAACCCCAATATCTAGAAGCTCCCAGTCATCCGAGGGGGTTTTCTGTGAAGGGAACGACCTCAAATAAACTGCACCAATATTTGACCGTGTGGAAGCCCTTGTCAAAGACTTAGTAATTTCCCATTTTCCCAGAAAGAGACTTTCCCTTCTATTGAGTTTACTGCCTATCGAGTGCCTTCAGTAACAAGAAAAAAAAAGTAATCATGAAAAAAGGTAATTTTTTTTTTCTCCCTCCACATCTCTTCGGAATGTTCTGGAATGTTTACATATTGATTTTTGTTTGTTTGTTTGCTAGGCAGATTGGAGAGAACATAGTGAAATTATGAGAACACTGGAATTCCAGTCAGAAGGCCGGAGATGCCAAACACTTCTGTGCAACCCTGGGCGAGTGGCTTAGCCTCTCTGTGCTTCAGTGTTCTCCTCTGTAAAAATGGGGATCTTAAATGGAAAACCACTTGACCATTTTAAAGCACTGGCCCTGTTCTTCCAGACAGAGGCAAGACCTCTTCCTAACTTACTGTCTGATCTTGAGCAAGTGACTCTCCGTCCTTGGGGCTCCCGTTCCTTGTGGATGGCATGACCGTGTTAGTGTGGTTTTCTCGCCAGGCCCACTCTTGCCATCAAATTCTGTGATACTCTGTGAACGTTGTCAGATGCACTGAAACTAGGTGCCAGCACCTTCTGACTGAAAGAAGGTATAATGGGCGTGTGTTTAAAGGAAGGGGTCCCTCCTTATCAAAGCTTTGATTCCCACGAGGAGGGAGGAAGGTGTAGGGGAGACTCCGACCTCCACAAAGGAACAGGAGAAGCGGAAGACGGCAAGCTGGGCTTCGCCTCGGCAGGAAACGGTAAGGTGCTTCTGTCGATGGTAAGGATGGCTCTCGGTGGTTCTAGAAAGAAAAGGAAGTATCAGTGGTGAAGCCACGGCCAGGTCACAGAGGAAGGAGAGGGGGTGGGGGCAGGGCAGCTGTGTACGGGAGTATCTAGCCGTGACCTAAATAAGGTGTCCTTGGTACAGAGAGGGGTGGAAAATTAGATGTAGATACTGATACGGATCTGCCGCTTTGAATCAGGGCCAGAAGCACATGTGTTCCCCACCTGTTCAGAAACCACGCCCAGACTCTAGACACGCAACTCAAAGCAGAAATCATAACTAATGGTTGCTACTTCCCACCACAGGGCCTTTGCACCTGATGTCTACCCCTCTCCTCTCTCTTCCCCCCTATTCCCCCGTCCCCATTCCCCCCCTCCCCCCGCAAATCTCTCCTCCAATCACACAAGGCACTGGCTTCCCAGTTAGATCTTTACTCAAAAAGCACTTCCCTAGAGAAATCCTCCCTACAACTACATTATCTAGCTCTGCCTCTTGTGCCCTCAGGCCCTCTGCCCTGCTTTACTGCTTTCCGTGACTACTGGAAATCGTTTCCTTTGTTTACAGGACTGCATGTTTGTTTCCTGGCCCCCCTCCCTAGAGCTACCCTGGCTAGTGGAAGCTTCCTGAGGGCAGGGAGGGCCGGTCTCTTCCATTCTGTGTTTGTATCCAATGCACCGGAACAAGGCTTGGTTTTGGAGGCTCCTGATAAGTGTCTGTTCAAAGACTTTAAGGAACAAAACGAGAACTCTGCAGCTTTTCTGCTCCCCCCCACTCTCTCCCCAGGAAGACCTTTTGAAACAAACAGGGCAGCCTGTTCCTGAGTAGGAGGGTTTCAGGCCCAAGTAATGAACAGCCAAGGAAGGGAGAGGGGTGCGTCCGTGTCCGCAGGCTCCCGGAGGCCATGCTGCTGGCTCTGCGGTTACTTTTCCTTCCCCTGCTCTCTAGATGCGGGCCAGCCTAGGGGACGGCAGGGGAGTGGCACCCCCGGGACCCTGGGTCGTGTGCAGCACTGTACCGGTCCCCTCACACCCTGCCTTCGTTTCGTTTGTGAACGAAACCGAGTGACTGGGATCATCGGGAGGCGGGACTCACGTCCAGGTCCTCGCGGCTGGTGCACCTGCCTTTGCAGGTGAAGGTCCACGGAAGAACCCGGATGTGCAGGCCGCCCTGGGATGGGCCGCGTAGACTGTGCCCTGCCGACTGGAGGCGGGAAGGCCCCTAGGGCTCACGGTGGCCCCGCCCTCGGGGCGTCTGCCGGATTCTGAGAGAAGCCTAGAACGTTCTGCACCGAGACACCACGCTTGCCCCGCCTGGTCCTGGCCCGGCTCTATTGGACCTTCCTGACATTTTCTGTTCTTTTCTACCAAGACCTACGATACTTCTTTGTCTAGAAATACCGTCACAACAGAGGGTACATGTGTCTCGGAGGATTTGTCTCACTTTGCTTCCTCCTTCCCTCCTTCCCTTCCACTTCCCGGCAACCTCTCCCCCAAAAGGTAACTGGAATTATTTTTTTGAAAGGACACATCTGTCACTCTTCTAAGTGGAAACCCTTTAGTAGCTCTCCTCATGGTCTATATTTTTAAAGAATAATAGGGGCACCTGGGTGGCTCAGTCAGTTAAGTATCCAGATTCATCTCAGGTCATGACCTTGCGGTTCATGGGTTCAAGCCCCACTTCGGGCTCTGGGATGATACCTTAGAGCCTGGATTTTATGTTACCCTCTCTTTTTCTGCCCCCTGCTCACGCTCTGTCCTCTCTCTCTCATAAATAAACAAACATTAAAAAGATAATATGGGAGCATCTGGGTGGCTCAGTTAAGTGCCGGCTTCGGCTCAGGTCATTATTTCCCAGTTTGTGGGTTTGAACCCTGCATTGGCCTCTGTGCTGACAGCTTGGGGCCTGGAACCTGCTTCAGATTCTGTGTCTCCCTCTCTTTTTCTGCCCCTCCCCTGCTTGTGCACACTCTCTCTCTTTCTTTCACAAGCAAAATAAATATTTAAAAAATTTTAATAATAATAAAAGGCCTTCACTCCTTGGCATGGCCTGTAAGACCTATACAGGTTGGCACGGGGCTGCCGTAGGGCACCTGTCATGCTCCCCGTGGCTCTGGGCAGGCCGTGCGTTCAGTCTGAGGCAGCCTCCCCTTTCCGTGTGGACCAGAATCACAGACTCTTCAAAGTCTAGTTCCAAGGTCGCCCAAGGTCAGGATGGCACAAGAATTTGGAGCAGAGCTGCTCTGAAGCGGCCCACCAGGTGGCCAGAGGGGCAGGCAGATCTAGAAGGTTAGTGCCAGGGAGAGTGTTCCCAGAACCCCTCCCTCCCTTCCCCAGTAACGGGGACGTGTGGGGACAGTCCCCTTCAGGGCTCAGTCTGGGTGGTGCTAACTTTATAGCCGGGCTGAGTGCGAACTTGTTCAGTGTGGATCCGAGTTGTTGGTGATGAAATGAAAGCAGGTTCCCAAGCCTCCCGGGGCCCCTCTGCCCCCCCCCCCCGGGCTTATTTGCAGACTTGGCGTCAGGCTTCCAAAGCTGCCGGGGTCAGGGACGTGTCGCTTCAAGACGCAGGCCCCGCACAGCCTCGCCTTTTGCAGGGATCTCCTCTCTCCCACTCGTCCAAGCTCTCATTTGCCTGGTTTCCTTCCTCCTCTGTGTCTCACTTTTCTGCCTTCGCATGAACTTGAGAAGCAAGCCAAAGTCAGGCTGACATTTTGGCCCGGTCTCCCCAAGGAGCTCAGATCTGAGGTCTTTATTCCTGGAAAGAAAGCTAATGCATGTGCGTATGCCCTGGTTTAGGAGAGACTTCGAGACGCAAGCTGTGAGAACAACTAGAGCAATAAATAAATCAGTCGGTCGGTCGGTCGGTCGGTCGGTCAGTCCTGCGCACCCTGGAATCACTGTGCTGAGTGATTTTTCATACTGTTTCTCATTTAACCTCCTAGGCATGACGGCTACGTATGTATTCCTTTGAAACACCATTCTTATACCCATTTGCAAATGAGAAAATTTAGGCTCAGAAAATTACAAAAGAGGCCCAAGGTCAAAGTGCTAATGAAGAGGGCTGGTGTCCAGATTGAACTTCTAGACTTCAGCTCTGACTTTGCGGGAGATCCGGAGTAAGTCCCTTCCGTGTCTGGGTCTCAGTTAAATGGCATCTGTGCCAGGGAAGAAAAGAGACCTGCTCCTACCCAGTTTACAAGACGAGAAGGATCCCGCACGGCTGAGTGGGATGCGGAGGCGATGCGTTCCGTAAGTCGGTAATTCTCCTTACGGAATCTGAAACCCCATGAGATCTGGGAGGGAACAGAATAACACAAGACACCGAGAATAATTTATATGTTCCTCATTATAGAAAAAATGTTTAATGTTTATTTATTTTTGAGTGAAAGAGAGAGAGAGAGAGAGACAGAGCATGAGCAGGAGAGGGGCAGAGAGAAGGACACACAGAATCCAAAGCAGCCTCCAGGCTCTGAGCTGTCAGCAGAGAGCCTGATGCGGGGATTGAACTCACCAACCACAAGATCATGACCTGAGCCGAAGCTAGACGCTTATGAGCCACCCAGGCGCCCCCTTCCTCGTTTTGATTGGAGACTGTAGCTTTTATTCCGAGAGATTCTCAGCCTTCACAATCCGGGCTCTTTGGAGAGACCGTGGGATTTTACACTTTTTCAAAAGATGGTCTTATGTGAGCCTTCAAGATTCTGTCGTAGGCGCCTGCGCAGGGGTCAGTGGCGATGGCAGGGTAGTGGGGATAAGGTTTGGGCGGCAGTGGGGGGTGGGGATGGTACCCCACAAGCCCTCCTCCTTCAGGCGCTGCCCCCCAATTTATCAGATTGTGCAAATTACACATCATTTGCATAAAAATCTATCAAAGGTGTGAGCTGTGGTTAACGACTCCTCATAAAGTTTTGCTGTCACGTAAATGTGTTTAAGCATTTATACTTTGTCACTTCCTTTCTGTATTTTAGAGTCTGTGTGTTTTCCGGTGCTCTGGTTTTCTCAGACTTTTTTTTTTTTTTAATCCTTATTTATTTTTGAGAGAGAGAGAGAAAGACAGAATTCGAGTGGGGGAGGAACAGAGAGAGGGAGACACAGACTCCAAAGCAGGCTCCAGGCTCCGAGCTGTCAGCACAGAGCCAGACGTGGGGCTTGAACTCAAGAACCACAAGATCATGACCTGAGCTGAAGTCGGATGCTTAACCGACGGAGCCCCCCAGGCGCCCTGGTTTTTGCACTTTGCTGGCCCTCATGCTCTGCCTCGAAGGCCCCCATGCACAACAGCCCGGGCAGGATGTGAGGCTTTCCTCTTTCTTCAGTTTTTGACGTTGAGTTTCGGAGCTTTGGCCTGACAGATCTGAGTTCAGATCCTGTCTCTCCCACTTACTAGCTGTGCCCGGGGCAGACTGTTGAAGCCTCGTCTCTTCTGTGAGATGGAGAGGATAACGTGTAAGCGTGGCCACATTTCAATGCGTTTTAATATAACGTACAAGGTGCCCAGCCCGTGTCTGCAGGGAGTAAATGCTCAATACCGGTAGCCGTTTTTTATCGTAGTTTTTTCCGCCCTAACCTAGTTGGACTCGTGGAGCTGGCTCCCTGCAGGGTGGCCTTTGTGACAGTGTCCTTGGGAGAAGGTGAACGGGCTGCAAAACTCCTCGTCCCCGTCTCTCAGGCGGCCATGAAGAGGGTTCTGATGGACGTGCAGCGAGTGGACAGAAGAGAACCGGGCTGCTGGCTACACTCCAGGCCCGCCGCTCCCTCTCTCCTCCGGAGACCTTACATCCCTGCGTTCCACTGAGGGCCAGGCTGAGACCCCGAAACGTATGCACAAGGCCCCAAGGGCAGCCCCCAAGTGTAATCTCAGGACCCCTCACTATAATCCCCTCCTGAAGGGGGAGCCTGCCATGCTGGTCCTGCCCTAGATGCTGGGATGGGTGAGAGGAACCTGGGACCGGGGCAGCACAAGGCGGGGAGGGAAGAAGGAAGCTGGGCGGTGGGGAGCGAACCAGACCAGCCAGAGCTGGAGAAAAGCAGCCTGAATCCTCCTGGCTGGGGGCCTCGAGCACTTCATAGCACTCCTCCTGCCGGAAAAGTCTGCCAGCCCTGGGGATCATTAGGAACCGCCCTGACCTTTCTCCCTGGATCAGGCTGAAGCCCAGCCAGGAACGGTGGGGTGGGGGTGGGGGGAGGCCTCATGCTCCCCATCCCCCAACTCTTCTAGAATCCCCTGAGCCAATAGTGGAAAATGCATGTGCCTGATCTCCAACCTGAAAGCTACCCCGGCAAGTGTCTAGGAGTGTGAGGCTCGGGAACCTGTACACTTGTTTGTTATTTTTGAGAGAGACCATGAGCAGGGGAAGTGCAGGGGAGAGGGAGAGAGAGAATCCTAAGCAGATTCCAAGTTGGATCCCACAAACCTCCAGATCATGACCTGAGCTGAAATCGAGTCCAACGCTTACCCCATTAAGCCACCCACCGAGGTGCCTCAGGAACCTGGGTATTGTCAACAAATGTCCTGGAGCTGTTTGAACATTAAGAATGGGGTCTTAAAAAAGGATCTAGAAAATACATCTCGGTTTTGGGTTGATTTTAACCGCACGCAAATTAGATTCAAGACAAGATTGGCAACAAACATTTTGGTTTGACAAGTGTGTGTTGTAGACCTACTGTGTGTTAGGAACTCATTCAGCCACCAAGCTGCCTCGCAGTTTAGAGGGGAAGCTGCTTAGTAAAGAGCTAGGAGCAGGCGAGTGCGCTGTGCCCACGAGGTGACCAAGGGCTGGAATCTGGAGCCGGGAAGGAGGAGCCTGAGCGGAACCCGGAAGCCTAGGCATTTTTCCACTTTTAAGGTCAAGTACTGTCAGTAGAAGGCAACTACCCCCTAGCTTCCATTTCACTGACGCCGAAATGCAGGCAAGCCGCCCCTCTCCCGGGGACATCATCCTGCTTGGAGGCGATGGAAGGAGGCGCAGAACTGGTTCGCTTCTATTTGCTCATCTGAAACTTGGGCTCCTGCGGCTGTGCGGGCCTCATCTTCGCCAAAGAAAAGGAACTTTCTGCTTTACTCTTCTCCAGCAAAAACAGCAGTGAGTCAAAATAAACAACCTTTGGAATCCAAACGCTGGCTCCGCCTATTGAAAGGCAAAATCTGCCTCCTCTGCGTGGATGTGGGCCCGCGGGGTGCGGGCCGCGGCCGTGGGCGCTCAGGGCCCCGCAGGGACCGGGCTGGACATCCTGGTGCGGAGGGGGGACCGTCCTGCGGGCGGGGGCGCCTTGGGGGGGGTCTTCGCCGGGGATACTTTTTAAAATCTGACTCCGGGACGTGGACTTCTTGCGGCACGCAACCCGCGATCCCGCCGCCGCCCCCTCGCGGTGTCGCTGTCCCGCCGTCCCGCCGTCCAGCCCCAGCCTGCCGCCAGCCGCCCCGGGCCACCCGCGGCCCTTCCTCCAGGCCCTGCTGCCCTCTAGTGGCCGCCGGTGGAAGCGAGCAGGACGCCGGGCCGGAGGGGAGGGAGGTCTGCGTCCCACGTGCACGGTTCTCACCCGCCCTGTTCGCACGTTAGAACCACCTGGAGCTTCGAAAAGACCCCCCCACACCCCCCCACCCCGGCCCAGGCCCCACCGCAGGTCGATTAAGTCAGAAGCTCCCAGGGTGGGACGTTGGCATTTTGTTAAGCGCCCCGGGTAATTACACCGCGAAGCCCGTCACAACGCTTGGTGTCAAAAGCAGGTGTTCGCCCACCGCTGATGCCCGCGATGCCAGTGTCTGAATAGGGCTGAGCATGCCTGTCCTCACGTGTGCCCCCGCCCAGCGTCTAGACTTCTGGACCCACCGGCAGCATGTGTTTGATGCTGTGTCTGCCCCAGATGTGGCTGTGGGGGGTCCTGAGCGCGAGTGGGTGGCGGCATGGGGGGGGGGGCAGCTGGGGTGGAACTGGTGCCTGAGGCACAGACTCAGGCAGCGAAGGGTCCTGTCCGTGTCCGGTGTCCTCAAGACTCCAAGCAGCCGGCTTTACCCCCTAGTCCCATCGGTCACAGTCTTTGTTCCCTGGAAGTTCTTCCTGTTATCTCACCCCAGCCCCTCTCAAGAAGAGAAGAGTCTAGATTTTTTTTTAAGTTCTTATTTCCTCATTTAAGTAATCTGTACACCCATCGAGGGGCTCAAACTCAGGACCTCAAGATCAAGAGTCGCATGCTCTTCTGTCTGAGCGTCCAGGTACCTGGAGAAGAGTGCCAGCTGGGCCCTCGGCTCGGGCAGCAGGGTGGACTGCCCGGGGCAGTGCCCAAGGCTGCCTGGAGGGGCTGGGCGCTTTCGTCAGCCTCGGGACTCCATCAGGCATCGATGAAATGGGTTGGAAGGGAAGAGCCCGAGCCAGCACAATTAAATTAATTTCCAGCAGCTGCGTGGGATTGAAATTACCCGCTTCTCCCTGGTCTCTGTCTAATGTTCCTGAAAACAATCTCCCAGTCCTCTCCTTCTACATGTTTCTCTTCCCTCACGGTCACAGCTTTGGGTACATTTATTCCCGATTGCTCTGCCCGGCCTCGCCCTCGGCTCGGCTGGGGGACAGCACAGTCCCCGGGGAGACGGACCCCATGTCCGACCCTCCCCCTTCCAGACTTGCCGAGGGAGCTGTGCAGAGCCAACCTCAGGGAGCGCCTGGCCCTCAGCAGTGGGACGGGGTGTCGGGATCCCCAGGTGACCTGGAGCCTTGCACTCCCCATGTGGGAGCAGAGGAAAGGCTGTATCGTAGGTGACAGCGAGCCCCAGACTTAGTGGCAAGGATGCAGGCTCAAAGCCTGGGCTTCCCGTAGTCAGCCTGTCTGTTCTCCGAGCCTCAGCCTTGCCTTCTGTGAAATGGGCAAGAGAAGACCTTCCATACAGGTCGTCATGAAGACCGGAAGGGGTGATGTGCAGAAAAAATATATTCCCAACACACGGGTGATGACGCTGATGCATGGCAGGTGGTCGTCCCTCACGTCAACGATGGCGGTGACAGCACTGACTGAGTGCACGCCACAGGATGACATACACGATGACGTTTCAAGCTCCCTTCACGTTAGGTAACCATCACGCCAGGGCTCTGAGGTGGATCGTTTTGTCATCCCCACTTACAAAGGGGAGCATAAGGTAGACGGACACCAGGGAAGGCATCCAAGGACATCTGGGAAGTAAAAAGGGAGCTCTGGGGGCACCTGGGTGGCTCAGTCAGTTGAGCATCCAGCTTTGGCTCAGGTCATGATTTTGCAGTTCGTGGGTTCGAGCCCCGCATCAGGCTCCGTGCTGACCGTGCAGAGTCTGCTTGGACTCTCTCTGCCACCCCCTTGGCCCCTCCCCAACTTGTGCACACATTCTCCTTCTCTCTCTCTCTCTCTCAGTAAATTAATTACTTTTAAGAAAACAAGTGAGCTCCGGAAATCTGATGCCGTGTCCTCAGAGGATGGCCCTCGGGGCTGTGAACGTACTGACTCGGGCACGGTGTTCGCTTTGTCTGTGATGCAGGAACACGGACACTGTTCCATAGACAGTTTGCACACTGTCACCATAGAGTCCCAGGCCCCACATGTCCCCTCCTGGAAGAGTTTTCCCCAAGGGGCCACCTCTTAGAGAAGCAAAAGAGAAACAAACTAGTCTCTGGAAGAGTAGAGAAAACTGGAGGAAGGTGAGCCAGGTGCCTCTGGACGAAGGCAGAGATTCCCCCGAAGCCGCTGGCTGACACGGTGGACGGTCACCCACACCTCGGGTTTTGAAGAGGCTTGTGGGAACGGGAACGGGCTTCCCGGGTGAGCCCCTTGCTTTCTGGGGCTCCTGGGGCCACACTCAGAGCCTGGGGCACCCCTCTCCAGGCGGAGTCAGCTCGGCCCACAGCCTGGCCTGCCCAGGACGGCCGTGGCCCAGTCCATTCTGTGCTTTGTACATAATGACACTTAATGGAATTTAATTCTGAGCTCCCCTCACTGGGCTGCTGAGGGGACCTGGGGGCGGGGCCTGAGCCCTGCGCCTGCCCTTTCCTGGCTGGGTGACCGTGGCCACGTTACACCTTCTCCATCATCTCTATGGTCTCATCCGGGCCTGGCAGCCTCAGTCTGATCTCCATCAGCTGTGGCCCATTATGGCGGCTGCGGGGGTCACTGCACTGTGACCCCTGGGGACTGTGTGTCATCACAGCAGAGGAAATGGGTGGATGAGGGCAAATGCCATCCTACCTGTGACTGCAGGGTCAGAATAAGGATTTGGGGACAGTACAGTGCGGTTGTGACGTGGGGAGAGGGCCACCCTCCCAAATACTCAAACGGGTAAAAGGTAATGGGTAAACCGGGTTTACCCGGTAAACGGGTAAAAGGAAATGCCAGAGCAAAGAAGAGGCAGAGCCCAAGGGAACTGTGCCAGTCAGGGCTGCCCCCCGGCAGAGCATGCGCCTCGTGGCAGCTCCGGGCCGGGATCTCAGAGACGCTGACTCATCTAGACCCTGGAACAGCCCTACGGGGGGATGCTCTCACCCCATTTTACAGATGAAGACACTGAGCTGAGGAAACTAGCCCCAGTGGTCACGCCCCCAACCTTTACATCACAGGGTTCTCCAAGGAGCGTCCCCATGCGGGTCTAAGGAGTCATTTGGGACAGGACAGGTCACGAAGCCCTCTCTGGGTCCTGCGCTGTAAGGCGGCCCAGGCGCACCGCCCCCACTTCAGGGAAGGCCCTGGCGGGGCAGAGCAGGGAGCCCTCACAGCTGGAGGAAGGGACCTGGAAGAGAACTCTAGTTCGGATCTGCTGGCAGCCCCCCACCCCATCCAGGCCGTAAGGAGCAGGGAGGTGCTTTGTCCCTCTGCGATGGCTTCTCCATCCTCCTGAGGTATCACTTCCAGCTCCTGCACCCCCCCTGCCCCCCGCAGCGGGGGGCCTGGCTGAGCAGAACGCCTGCTCATCACAAGGTGAGAGGGACACCAGCCCAGGCAGCACCTGCCAATGACTGCTCCGAGCTCTGGCTGGGGACGGGGGTACCTGAATGCCTGCGGCAGGATTGGAGCAGAGGAGGAGTGGCCATTGGGTGGCGGAGCCTCGAGGGGCCCAGAACGCAGGTGCGCAGTGGCCGGAGAGCCCCGCCCCAGCGGCAGCTTGCCCCGGGCCTTGGGGGGACACTGGCCGGTGCCGCCCCTCATCACAGAGGTAGGAAGTAAGTCGGGGAGGAATAAGGTGAAAACAGCCCAAAAGAGAGCGGAGGGGAAGAGAGTGGAAAAGCCCCAGCCGACGCAAATACTGACATAACCATTACGAGTAAATAAAACTCCCGTTTCTGTTATGCAAGTGCTGTATTCTTTGAATACTTCTGTCTTGAGGAATTTTTTATTTCGCCATAGAAGAAAAATGTTTTCATATCCTCTCCCGCCGCTCAGACCCAGAACCCAGCAAGGCCTTGTGCCCCCGAGAGCCGTAATATTATTTGTTAACATTTTTATGATGCCAAATGGTCTGTAGGAGAACGGGCGCCATTCTTTCGCTGGGAAACCATATGGCAGGACGAGTAATAAATAAGGTATTGTGATAGTTAATGAACCTAATTGCTAGCAAAGGCTTTAATACGGAGACTGTGCTGCTGAGAATTTAGCACCACATTAGGGATGCTGGGGGCTCCCCTGACTTCTGAGGCTTAATTTAAGTTCTATATTGCAAACTCGAGAAAATAATTCCAAACCCTCCTGCTGGAAAAGCAACCTGCTGGTAGACTGTGATTATACCGAATTACTAAAATCGCAATCAATTTTATACACACAGTTAACCCTTGCCAGGAAGGACTCCCGGAGAGGAGAGGGAGCACGTGTGAAGCCTTCCTACCTGCGGCTGCAGAGCACCCAGGCGGGACAGGGGTGGTGCCCGGAGGAAGGGACCCAGAGCCGGGGGGTCTTGCTCTGCAAGAAGAGGGCTCCGCGTCATACCGAGAGAAGATCCCGAGCGCGGGCATAGCCGGTTGGACGTCCCTCGTCCTGCAGGGTCCCCCTCGCCACGGGAAGAGGAGACAGAGGGACTTGGAGAGAGGGGTCTTGCTCACCCACCACTGCCGGCAGCAGGCACCCCTGGCAGGAAAAGAAAGTGAGTCGCTTATTTCATAAGTCAAGGTTATTAACAAGAGAAGATCTGATCGTGGCAGTCAAATCACCTTGCACTGTGTAAAATGTAAATGCGGAACAGCTGCTGCTGAACTCTCAGCGGTGTCTGGAAGGTTCCCTGGGCGAGAGAAGCTCACGGCGGCAGGGGGACAGGAGCCGGGGGCAGGCAGGGCCTGCCACCTCTTCTCGGAGCTTGTAGGCGCCTCCATCACCCTCCGGCCCCGGCCAAGACGGAGAACAGGCGGCCGTGGGAAGTCTCTCGGGAGGAGGCAAGGCTCCCATGCTGGGGAACTCTCTGAGGAGGCACAGCCCCCCTCCCAGAGCGCCTCTCATCCCACGGTCAAGTCCAGGCTGTGGCTTGGAGAGCTCAGAAATGTCCCTTCCGGAAGAGCACTCTGAAGGAGACGGGTAACCTCATAGGGGCTCCTGGGCTCAGCCCTGCACACTCAGAGAGGGGTGACCAGGGCAGGTTGAGAGGCGGCAGTGGGTATTAGGATCAAGGAATCTTTCCCTAAGTCAGAAAGACGCTAGATGCCGTTCAGGCCTGAGACTCCAGCAAAGTCAAAAATGTGCCCAAGAATAGAGACCAGGCAGGAAGCAGAGGAAGGTCTCGAGGAGGGCTCTGACCCAAGGTGGGCACCCCTGCTGGGGGGGACCACGCATGGCCACAGGGCTCCCTTCCAGAGGGCCCAGGGCAAAGCACTTTCCCTGCTGTGCGCCGGTGCCTTCCAGCCCCTCGGGACTCGGGGCAGGCGCTGGGGCCCAGCCGTGGCGTTTACTGACAAACGGCATCGCGAGGCCCGGCATCGGAAGTTCTGTGCATGTTGCGGAGTCTGAAGCCGGGGGCAGGATGGACGGCGAGGCATCCCTCTAGGTGTGAGCTTCTTACCGGCAGGAAACTGATCTGATCTCTTTTTTTTTTTTAATGTTTTTTATTTATTTTTGAGAGGCAGTGCAAGCAGAGGAGGGTCAGAGAGAGAGGGAGACACAGAATCCGAAGACAGGCTCCAGGCTCTGAGCTGTCAGCACAGAGCCTGAGGCGGGGCTCAAACCCACGGACCGTCAGATCATAACCTGAGCCGAAGATGGACGCTTCACCGACTGAGCCACCCAGATGCCTCAAAACCGATCTGTTCTTATCGGCCAGCCTGTTCACTCTCAAGAACTTGAACGGGACAGGTATCAGAAGAGTCGGCTCCACTGATGACCAGGAGAGGAAGCACGTTGGCCCGTGTCAACCCAGCCCAGAGGCCAGTCGGTGTGGGTGACGGTCTCCCCAGGCAGGGTCTGCTGGGGGCGAAGGGAACAGCCCCCCCTCCGGGCCCATTCCGGGAGCAGGACCGTCCCTGCCGCCCAGGCTCCAGGCTCCCACGCTCACGCCTGGCTGCGGTCCTGGAGTGGATGCTGGCAGTCACCCTGTCTGTCAGGTCTGTCTCCACAGCCAGTGACAGGGGAAGCAGAGACCCCGAAGGTTTTCCCAGCCCCTGGGAGAGGAGGAAGGGCCGCAGGACCCCCACAGGCCCTCTCAGACTCTGAGAGAGCTTCAGACTCAAGGGCAAACCCCAGATGCTGAGGCCACACCCCAGAAACTCCATCCGGCAGACCCAAGGCATCTTCGTGGTCCATGCAGTTTATTTATTTCTTCACTGATTTTTCATTTTTTAAGCATTTATTTATTTTTGAAAGACAGAGAGAGACAGAGCACAAGCAGGTAGTGTGGGTAGGCAGAAAGTGGGCTGGAGGAGCCACATAATCCAAAGCAGGCTCCAGGCTCTGAGCTGTCAGCACAGAGCCCGATGCGGGACTCAAACCCATGAACCGTGAGATCATAAGCCGGGCTGAAGTTGGACACTTCACCAACTGAGCCAGGCGCCCGTCATGCAGTGTGGTTAAAGCTGTATATGTGAGGGGTGTCTGGGTGACTCAGTTGGTGAAGCGTCCAACTTTGGCTCAGGTCATGATCTCACAGTTTATGGGTTTGAGCCCCGCATTGGGCTCTGTGCTGACAGCTCAGAGCCTGGAGCCTGCTTCGGATTCTGGGTCTCCCTACTTCTCTGGCCCTCCCTGCTCATGCTGTCTCTCTCTCTCTCAAAAATAAATAAAACATTTTAAAAATTTTTTTAAAAAGGAAAAGAAAGTTGAATATGTGATCCGGATAAGGAAGCAGATAGAGAACTAGTTCCCGGGGGCGTTGTGAGCCCCGCCCTGGCCCCGCTCAGCTCCAGACTGTGGAGGGAGACATACCTCCACTCTCCCTGGAAAGCAGCTGAGAGAACACAGGTTCTTGCTCACTCCACCAGCAAGATGAAGAGGCAGCAGGGAGGCATTTTGAACTCCAGCTGGTTAGCCCCTGGTCAAGGGCGTAGGCGAAGCTGGATTTCTGACTCTGGCAGGCTTTCCAGAGTTTAGACCGATGCACATCTGGAGGGAGAGCGGTGAGCCAAATCCCTTTGAGATCTTTGGCTTTTGTGGGGCTTCTGGGTGGCTCAGTCCGTTAGGCATCCGACTCTTGGTTTTGGCTCAGGTCATGAGCTCACGGTACGTGGGTTCAAGCCCTGCATCAGGCTCTGTGCTGGCAGCGTGGAACCTGCTTGGGATTCTCTCTCATTGCCCTCCCCCACCCCACACTGTGTCTGTGTGTCTCAAAAATAAGTTAGCCTAAAAAACATCTTTGGCTTTTGTGACCTTGTATTTCCATGCTTCATAGATGAGGAGAGTGGCGTCCAGAAAGGTCTATGAGCCTCAGATGGGCAGCATGTTAGGACCTACCAGAATCCAGGTGTCTGGATTCCAAGCAGGTGCTCTTTCTAGAACAGTCAGCCTTTTCTTCCTTCCAGGTGTGCAGTCTAGCCCCTGGAAAGATAAAACAAGGGCAAAGAAAACCCAGGATTCACATCTGTGCATCGGTTGGGAGAGGGATGGAGGGACCCTGAGGAGGATTTTGGTTCTGGAGTGTGAGATGCAGCCGGAGGGGGTCATCGGTTTAGAGAGCGTCTTAGAAAAGTGTAAAGCCACCTATCAGACATGCAAGTTAGGGGCGCCTGGCTGGCTGGGTCAGCTAAGCGTCTGACTCTTGGATTCGGCTCAGGGCATGATCTCACGGCTTCCTGAGTTTGAGCCCTGCGTCGGGCTCTGTGCTGAGGTGGAGCCTGCTTGGGATTCTCTCTCTCTCGCTCTCTCTCTCTCTCTCTCTCTCTCTCTCTGCCCCTCCCCCACTTGCACTCTCATGAATGTATGAATGAATGAATGAATGAATGAGCAAGCAAGTTAATCTGGGCACGAGGGCCATGGACTGAAGGACCTGATCAGGGCCTGCTTCTTGGAAGGGCATCAGAGTGGCAGGTGCTCACTGGTCCCTGTGAGCTGATCACCAGCTCTGTGCTGAAGGCCTTGAGAACATCACGGAAGGTAAAGACATTGGGCCTGCCTGAACAGAGCATCCGGTGGAGTGGGGGAAGCCGCATGCACACGAAAAACCTGGGGTGCCACAGCAAGCAGGCCCCACCCAGCTGGGGGACCCCCAGACGCAGGCCTGCGGGCTCCCCCTGACCTCTCATGTTTTCTGGATTCTGGGAAAGTTTGACCAAGACAGATCAAGACTCCGTGTGGCAAAGGGGGCTCCCTAGGGATCCTGAGCAGAGAGGTCAAGGTGGGGGTGTTGAGGTGCAGCCAGCCGGGCGTGGGCTCTTGGGCTGGCTCCCCAGGCCCCCCCCCCCCCCCCCCCCGGTCCGTGGGCTGTGCGGGAAGGTGGTGGGAGCCCAGAGCCGCTCCGGGGCCCTGTGCGGTCAGCAGGTGGCGAGATGATGCGCTGCCCGATGTGAATTTAACACCGTCCATAAATAACGCTTTGCCATCACGGAGAAGGCTTTCTGCTCCAAGAAGACGCACCCAATATTTCACAGCGCGGCAGACGAGCGCCAGGAAGGAGATAAATAAAAGGGACGGTCGTTATGTGATGGAGTTCCCAGGGTGCGCCCAGCAGGCCGCGCTGGCCAGGAGCACCGGCGGCGGCAGAGGCCCCGCCCGGAGCGCGCGGGCCTGGGACCGCGG
>NC_043710.1:104622270-104627784 GCF_006229205.1 Suricata suricatta | reverse complement strand
CGGGGCTTGGGGTGCGCGCGAGGGTGGCCGGCGGGGGAGGCCCGGAGCGGCCGGGTGCGGGAGCCGGAGCTGGAGCTGGGGGGCAGGTCCGGGGCCCTGGGGCCCTCCTGCGTGCGCCGGCACGGCCTGGCCCAGGTTTGGCAGTCACCGACTCCAGCAACCGCACAGGGCGGCCGCACCTGCCGGGCTCTGGCGTGGACGTCGGGGAAGACACGCATCGTTCGCGCACACATCCTTTGCTTGCACTCCCTGCAGGTTTCAATCCTAAGGTCGTGTTCTCAGGGCCCTCCAGGTGCCCCATCTAAAATCACCGCAACCCCCTTTGTGTAGCAGATGCCTTCCTGCTCCGTGAGTATCCCCTCGGGTCCCTCGCCGGTGTCAGTGTGGGCGGCTGCCTGGGGGGCGACCATCCCCAGCAGCTAGCACCTGTGTCTTTTTGTAGGAGGCCTGCCTTCCACCTGCCTGCGGGAGCCTCCTGTGGAGGGGCAGGACAGGAGAAGGTATCACCCCACTCTTGTCCTCATTGGGAGGACTTAACCAGTCACTGATGGATACCAACCACGGAACGTTCCAGCCCCCTTACCCCCAGTGGCTACGACGCTGTGATATTATTGCCCGGGGTCCGATTGAGCTCAGTCTTTTTAATTTAAAAAAATTTTTTTAAGTTTAGCACAGCTTTGATTTTTATTTTTTAATTTTTTTTTAATTTTTAAATGTTTTTATTTATTTTTGAGAGAGAGAGAGAGAGAGAGAGCGAGCATGAGCAGGGGAGGGTCACAGAGAGAGGGAGACACAGAATCGGATGCAGGCTCCAGGCTCTGAGCTGTCAGCACAGAGCCCAACGTGGCCTCAACCTGAGCTGAAGTCAGACACTTAACCAACTGAGCCACCCAGGCGCCCCTATTTTTTAATTTTTTTAAGTTTGTTTATTTTAAGAGAGACAGAGAGCGCAAGCACAAGCAAAGCAGTGGCAAAGAGACCAAGAGACAAAGTCCCAAGCAGGCTCCACACCATCAGAGTAGAGCCCCGTGTGGGACTCAAACTCACAAACTGTGACCTGAGCTGAAGCTAGACCCTTAATTGACTGAGCCACCCAGGCATCCCTTAATTTTGTTTGTTAATTCATTCTTCAGAGACAGAGAGACAGAGCATGAATGGGTTAGGGACAGAAAGGGAGATACAGAATCTGAAGCAGGCTCCAGGCTCTAAGCTGTCGGCACAGAGCTCGACGCGGGGCTTGAACTCAGGAACCTGAGATCATGATCTGAGCCGAAGTTGGATGCTTTACCCACTGAGCCACCCAGGTGCCCCTGATTGAACTCATTCCAGTGACAGCCGGGTGGTGCAGCTAAAAGCCAGAGGCTGGACGGGCCGAGGGACAGGTGTGGCAGGATGGGGCCACAGTCTGCTCGGACCCATCCTTGGACCTGTCCGTCCTCACATCCCCCGGCTATGCAGGCAGCTCTTGTCATCTTTTGGCACCGCAGTACCCAAGCCCATGGGGACCGCGTTAGAGGGCCTGAGACTCCTCCCTGTTCTCTCTCTCTCTCTCTCTCTCTCTCTCTCTCGGCTCCCCTGCCCATACTGAGGTGAAAACTCTCTCTTCTCCCTCTGCCCTCCCCTCCTCTCTCCTCCACGCCCAGCTGGGGAACCTCAACACTGCATATAAAACCGCACCTTCACTGCCTTTCAGGAGAAAGCAGCACTGTTCTCTCTGATACAGACATTCCCTGGGGACTCCGTGGAAACAGCTGCACCACTGGTGACGCGTGAAAGCCGGGGACGTAGGGAACAGAGCATGAGGAGGCTCAGCAAGCTTTCCTCAGCGGGCACCGCAGGCATGCGGCTGCTGTGAACTGGGGGCCCAGACCTGGGCAGAGCTGCAGCCTCGGAGCCCAGCGCGGGGGCCCTGGAGTCCTGGGCCGACTGGACAGCCTGAGTGATGAGCCAGGAATTCTGGAGGCAGCACCGGAGAGAGGGAATCGCTGATGGATGTGCAGGAAGTGTAATCAGCAGAACGTGGTGGCTGATGGCAGGCGGGGAGGAGGCGTCCGTGAGGGGAGCAGGTGTCGCTGGGAAGGAGAAATGAAGGACAGAGATGAGAGACGGGGATGCACAGGGAACGGAGAGGGCGAGGAGCTGTTAAAAGGATTTTTGAACCTTTTTCATTTTTGAGAGAGAGAGAGAGCACGAGCAGGGGAGGGGCAGAGAGAGAGGACAACAGAGGATCTGAAGCGGGCTCTGTGCTCACGGCAGAAAGCTCCATGCGGGGCTTGAACTCACAAACCGTGAGATCATGACCTGAGCCGAGGTTGGACGGACGCTCAACCGACTGAGCCGCCCAGGCGCCCTTTTAACAGGATTATAGAAAGACACGGAATGATAGGGGCTGAGAAATGGAAAAGCAACCGGAGAGTGACAGTCAATGAAACTCCTAGCGAGACTTCCTTTCTTCTAACTTCTTATTTTGAACTAATTTTAGACGGACAGAAAAGCTGAATAAAATAGGACAGAGAATCCCCGCGTACTGCTCACCAGCTGTCCCCACGGTCGCCAGGTTACGTAATGGCGGCACAGTTATCAGAACCGGGGCGGTCACGTTGGAAGAGTGCTAGTGCTAGTGACTAAACAGCACTTTACTCGGCGCCGGTTCCCTGGGGATGCGGACAGGGCGAAGCGTCAACACCAGATGCGGAGGAGAGTGGGGCTCGACAGAGGTGCCCAGAGCGCGAGGAGAGGACTGTTTTGGGGACATGAATTAGGTGCCTCCTAAGAGGCTATTATTTAAGAAATGAATGGAGGGGCACCTGGGTGGCTCAGTCGGTTGAGTCCGGTCTCTGCTCAGGTCATGATCTCATGGTTCAGGGGTTCAAGCCCTGCGTCAGGCTCTGTGCTGACAGCTAGCTCAGAGCCTGCCTCGGATTCATTATCTCCCTCTCTCTCTGCCTCTCCCCTGCTCACACTGTCTCTTTCTGTCTCTCAAAAATAAATAAAACATAAAAAAAATTAAAAAAAAAGAAATGAATGGACTCCGGGGCCCGAGGCAGAGACCAAAGTCATTACAACCAGTGTCCACATACAACCGACCTCAGTCCTGATCTTTCCTCGGCTCCCAAAGGGTCCAGAATCTACCACTCCAGCAGACATTTTCAAGGCGCCGAATAGCAAGGGTTCCTTCCAGTGTCAGGTTCCGAACCAAGTCCTCCCGAGAGGGGGGCCTCTGTGAATGCCTCTGGCAGTGCCGTTTCTCCTTAAATGCCCCCCTTCCCGGCATAGTCATGGCAGCCGGTGTCCCAACCCAGCTCCCTTTGAATTTATAATCTAGAAGCTTCCAGGAGGTTTATTACTGATATGCAGGAAGCAAAGAAGGCTTTTACGCCTACCTGGGGTCCTGAGCCCACGTGTCCCTTTATCGTGGGAGGCAGGCCCCTTAGGGTTGGTAGACTGCACTCACCAGAAGGGTCATGGACTTCTCCCCTGCTGGGCTCACCGAGCCCAGAGGGAGGCCGGCCTGGCCGCAAGCACGTGTGCAAGATGGTGACCCAGTGGGGCTCACGGTGCCCACTTGTCAGGCCGACTCCCGCAGCCTGCGCCCGTGACAATGACACATTCCAAGTCTTCTGTAACAAGGCCTATTTCTACAGGTCTCTGCTTTATCCGGGAGGACACACCTGCCATTTTGCCCCCTGTTGACTTCCTTAATTTTACTCCCGAGGGGTTGGGAAGACCTTAGAGGATCTCGAAGCCAAATCGCAGCCCGTAGGGGCAGTGCCAGAGGAAAAGGAAATGTAAGAATTAGTGGCAGCCAGCAGGGCGAAGCGTCACAAGTCCCCAGCACCAACGGACCAGGGCTGCCGGGCCAATACGGATGGCCTTGTTGGAACCCAGGCCATCTCAGAATATTCTGTCATTTTTCCTTTCTCTCTATTCTTTTTTTCTTTCTTTCATTCTGGTGCAAAAGAGAGGGAGGGGAGAGAAGGGACAGGCAACACCCATTAATTGAGGGAAATTAGTTGAGAAACAGGTAAAATTTCATCTCACATGGGGTTCTTGGGTGACTCAGTGGGTTGGGCATCCAACTTCGGCTCAGGTCACGATCTCACAGTCTGTGGGTTCGAGCCCCGCGTCGGGCTCTGTGCTGACAGCTCAGAGCCTGGAGCCTGCTTCGGATTCTGTGTCTCCCTCGATCTCTGCCCCTCCCCTACTCGTGCTGTCTCTGTCTCTCAAAAATAAATTAAAAACAGGAAAAAAAAAAGAGTGATGCTCAACCCACTGAGCCACCCGGGTGCCCCTGGGGGAAACTTTAACAGCGGGTAATGCTGTGGAAAGACTGCTGGAGTCAGCAAACTGGGTTCAAACCCTCGGTCTGCTCCTTCACTGAGCCCGTGGCTGAATCACCTGAGCTCATTCAGGTTGGGGATTTCTCACTCGTAAAAACGCAGGTGAGCGGCTCTCCTCCAGTGCAGGTGGAAACAGCGTGCGCCGGACAGTGTGGCGAGCACCCAGGGGCCACTTGTGCGATCGCTTTCAGTCATTTGAGCCGCTCGTACTCAGAACGTGAGGGAGAAGACTATTAGCAAAGGGGAGGGACAGTGAGCTCCCAGGATTATCTGAGGACAGTCCTGCCCAGAGGCAAGAGGGGGCAGGTGATGTTTTAAGGCTCAAGCCTGCTCGGAGCGTCTAGGATCCTGGACTCCCATCATCTGTGCCATGTGGTTGTTTCCTAATGCCTGGGAGAGCCAGGCGCTCAGGTGTCCAATGAGCGGACTTGGACTTGGCACAGAACGTGGGGTCTGCAGCCCACCGGCGTGCACCTGCTTCCCTCTTCCTCTCTCTCAATGTCTCTCTCTCTCTCTCTCTCTCTCTCACACACACACACACACACACACACACACACACACATGCCTGTGAAGACAACCACACAGGACCACACCCATACCCAGCAGACACTCGGCAGCCAGCACAGTTTCTAGTAAGAGATATGGGCTGACTCAGGCACCAAAACACACTTTTCTTCCCAAGTAACCAGACAGCAATAACTTAGAAGCAATAACTTGGCTATATGGGGGCGCCTGGGCGCCTGGGTGGCTCAGTTGGCTGAGTGCTCCACATTAGCTCAGGTCACGATCTCACAGATGGTGAGTTTGAGCCCCACATCAGGCTCGCTACTGACGGCCAGAGCCTGCTTTGGATCTTCTGTTCCCCTCTCTCTGTCCCTCTCACACTCCCACCCCCCCTTTCTCAAAAATAAATAAAATAGTTAAAAAATTAAAAGTTACACGCTGCTGAAGAAGATGAAGAACAGGGTGCCCCCCGAGGACAGACAAGGCGGGAGGCTGTGGCCGGCTGCATTGAGCACGGTGTGCTTGGAACCAATGACGTGGACCACGGACAAGAAGCCTCTCTCCCCGGCTACCCCTCCACGACCACAGCGTTCTCCCGAGCAGGTGACCATCGGCGCCAGAGCCAACCGGATGACGGATGACGGTGGCACTTCACGCTCACCGCAACCAC
>NC_043710.1:104620463-104622170 GCF_006229205.1 Suricata suricatta | reverse complement strand
GTGTGCCTAGACGCGGGTGCTGTGCGGTGGGCACACCGAAGCGGGCTCACCAGAAACTGAGCCTCAGGACCCTTATCTGTGCAAGGTCCTAGAGAGAGTAATGTGTGCCCTGTTTATTAGCTTTTTGAAACGTCTGTTTCACTCCGATTTCTTTTTTCACTTTCAATATTCACTTCGTACCTGTATGTTCATAATTTTATTATTTTTCTTAGGGAGGGTCTTTCTAAATTGTTTAAGCTTCATGCTGACAATGCCTTGGAATATGTTCTTGCCCAGAAGGAAACAGGCTTCCAGAAAATCTAATGTGACCCTCACTTACTCGGAACTCCTGGGGGAGCCTGGGGGTCCCGCGTGTCCTGACTTACCTCCTAGTTGGCAGGCAAGGAAACAGTGTCTGACGCCCACGGGTGTTTCAGTCCAGACCTGACACGGACGCACCACTGTCACCTGCTTCTCTCACCAAGGGGACACTGTCTTATCCTTTAGAATTCAGCTCGGGCTGGCCTCCAGGAAGCCTTCCTTGCTGCCCCAGGCCCAGCTGGGTGCCCACGTAGAGTAGCCTTCCTGTAACTGTTGGCTGAATGACTGAAGCTGGTCCATCAGATCAGTCCCCTCTGCTCCTGGAAGAATGCATCCTTTCTGGTTGGTTCCAGGGGACTCCTGAGTTCCATCTGAAGCAACACCCCTTCTCCCCAGATGCCCAGGCTGTCCCCTTCACACGATCCTGTGTCTCCCACTGCTGATACCGTCAGACAAAAGCAGTTCCGCTTAAAATTTTCTTTCTTGGGGCACCTGTGTGGCTCAGTCCGTTAAGCGTCTGACTTTGGCTCAGGTCAGATCTTGTGGTTTGTGGGTTCGACCCTCATGTCAGGCTCTGTGCTGACAGCTCAGAGCCTGGAGCCTGCTTCAGATTCTGCGTCTCCCTCTCTCTCTGCTCCTCCCCCAGTCACTCTCTCTTGCTCAAAAATAAATTAATAAACATTAAAAAAAATGTTCTCCGCTGACCTACAATGCCTTCTAACTCCTGATCTTTATGTGTCCCCCACCGTGGGAAGAGCCTTCACCTACAGTCTATCGCTGAGTCCCCCAGCATTTCTGTAGGGGGCGCTGCACTCGCATCCGAGGGCCGCCACGGCAAAGCACAGGCTTGGGGGTCCAGACAATCCAGATTTACTTCACCCAGTCCTGGAGGCCAGAAACCCAAGATAGAGGTGTCTGGGGTGGAGGGGGCATTTCTTCCGAGGCCTGTGTCCTCGGTTAGTGGGTGGCTGTCTCGTCATGTCCTCACACGTCTTCCCTCCGTGTTTGTGCGTGTCCTCCCCTCCTCTTCCCATAAGGACACGGGCCATGTTGGACTAGGCTCCATTCAAATGGCCTCCGTTGGCTGTAATTACCTCTTTGAAGGCCCTGTCTCCAAAGACGGCCACATTCAGGGGTACTGGGGTTACAGCTTCAACATGTGAATTTGGGGGGGTGCACTTCAGCTCATAACTTTATATCCGTGTGTGTGTATATGTGTGTATATATGCACATATGTGTGTGTCCATTATATACATAAGGAAACTGACACGCAAAGGGGGTAAGCAGCTTGCTGTCTCCATCTGTTGGGGCTACTGTACAATATGGCCACAGGTTGGGGGTCCTTAAAGACCAAGCACTTACTTCCCTCAGTTCTGGAGACTGCGAAGCCCAAGGTCAAGGTGCCAG
>NC_043710.1:104606229-104620363 GCF_006229205.1 Suricata suricatta | reverse complement strand
ACAGAAATCAGAAGCAGGCTCCAGGCTCTGAGCTGTCAGCACAGAGCCCGACGTGGGGCTCGAACCAAGGAACCATGAGATCAAGACCTGAGCCAAAGGCGGATGCTTGACCGACTGAGACCCCCAGGCGCCCACAATTCTGCTGCTTCTCATAGATGCATAGACTCCATGTTGTACAACTACCATACCCGTAGCGGCCCCCCCGCTGACGGCTGCCCGCCTGCCCAGCCTCGCCTCACCACGGGCAACGCCGCAGTGGGTCCTGTTCAAGGGGCCTCCGGGCCGCTGTGAGCCTCGCTTTGGGACGGTCGGAGGAGCACCACCGGGTTGTCCTTCATGCGAGGAGCATGGACGGCTCCCCAGTTACCCCTCTGTGAGGCGTGTATTTATTTGAGCTGCAGCCCAGCTGGGTCGCCCGGGGCAGAGACGCCCGAGGACAGAAGCAGGGGAAGCGCCGGTAGGGAGACGGTCGTGAAGGCAGGAGGGACAACGAGAGAGAGGACAGCAGAATGAAACGGGGCGTTGGGGTGAAGAAGCCCGGCCCTCAAGTCAGACGCGCCTGGGGTGAGCCTCGGGTCAGCCACCAGTCCGGTCTGTGACTTAGACTTTCTTATGCGCCCTCAGGCTCAGTTTCCCCGTGAGCAAACTGGGCTACAATGAGTCCCTCCCTTGACAGGTTGTGACTCTGTTCTTTCCCTAGGACGTGATAAACGTGGTGGCGCGTGGCGGCTCTGTCAGTTAAGCATCTGACTCTTTTCTTCTCTTTATGTCTTTATTTTTATTTTGAGAGACAGAGACAGAGAGTGAGCGGGGAAGGGGCGGAGAGAGTGGGTAACAGAATCGGAAGCAGGCTCCAGGCTCCCAGCTGTCGGCACAGAGCTGGATGCGGGGCTCGAACTCATGAACTGAGAGACCACGACCTGAGCCGAAGTCAGACTCTTAACTACCTGAGCCGCCCAGGCGCCCTGAGAAAGTCTTTTTCACAAAGTGCATTTAAGGGGCGCCTGGGTGGCCCAGTCGGTTAAGCATCTGGCTCCTTGTTTTGGCTCAGGTCATGATCTCGCAGTTCATGAGTTCAAGCCCCGCGTTGGGCTCTGTGCTGACAGCTCGGAGCCTGGAGCTGCTTCCGATTCCGTGTCTCCCTCTCTCTGCCCCTTCCCCACTCATGCTCTGGCTCTCTTTCTCTCAAAAGTAAATAAACACTAAACAATAAATAAATAAAAGTTCATTATATCTATCCGCTTACGCCCACCTTCACATCTATACCTGGAAACACGCCTGCGTTTGCTTCTGGTGCTGCGCACAAGCGTGTCCCCTCTGCCGTCCCGGTGCGTCTACACAAACAGCGCGAGGCACCAGCTCGGCCAGCCACACCGGGCCTCCAGCGCTCTCTCCTTTCGCGGCCGAGAGGCGGGCCAGTCCGGGTCCTCTGAGAATCAGATGCCAGCGTGGGACTGGATCTGCAGGAGTTTAATGGGGGCAATGCCCGCGGGGGAAGCGGCGGCGAGCGGGGCAGGCCGAGGCCGGGGTGGCGGTCAGCCTGCGCTCCGTGAGCCTGAGTCAAGGCGAGGCGTCCTCCCGGACTGCCCGCCTGCGGGCTCCGGGGGCAGTGCCCGTCTCTCCGTCCCCCCCTGGCCGGGAGCGGCCCCTGGGGGCCTGGACGTCCGCCTGGCCGGTGGGGCCCTGGATGATGACACCTGGGGGTCCGGGAGCGGTGCATTCTCCAGGCCACCGCAGGAGGCGCCCCCCAAGTGTGCGTTCGATAGAAACTCTCCACCCTGAAAACCAGAAAACCAGTTCAAGCATGGGGATTCGCCCGGGCATGGAATGCCTGCGTGGTCCTCTTGCCGCCATGGCTGTTCCGGACGCAGCCCCGGCTCAGGGAGGCCCTCGAGCCGATGCCTCGGGAAGTGCAGGGCAGTGGCTGCCCGTGAACTTGGTTTATGCTCTGCCGCGGCCATGCCCTTGGGGAGCTCCGGCAAAGCTTGCTGCTGCTTCTCCCTCGGGGTCCTCAGGGAGGACGGCCCTGCCCAAGGGCAGGAGGAACCAGGACGCTGGCCGGTGTCTGTGGAGACTGGGCACGTGAGGGGGGCACCCCCTCTGGGATTCCCCATCATGCTTCCCTCTCCTGGGGCTTCACGACCTCCTTCACTGCAGGGCTGCTGGGCCAGCCCTGATCAGGGGCTGAGGGACCGATGGCTCCGGGTGAATCACCTTGTGTCCAGGGTGAGCCCCGCTGATGAAAGCATGGAGACCGTGGTGGCCCAAGCCCAGGCCTGTATGGACAGAAGTCTTATTTATGTGAAAGATATATCTGCAGAGGGAGCAATAAACTGTAAAGCGAAGTATGAAGGTTTGTAGCAAACGCTGTTAAGTTTTATTTTCCCGAAAACTATGGATAAAAGATATAACCATTTAAAGCAAAGTGGATAAAAGGGGTTCCACACGATTGTAAAACACCCTTATAATAGTTAATTGCTAGTTTCTTATTACAGCAGAGAGAGTCAAAGTAGCCTTTAAAATTCCCATCATTGGAGAGTAGGGGGGAGGAGAAACGGGCAGGTGAGGGTGACCTACGGGTTGTTTGGTTCAGGGCTCGACCGTCCAGGCGTTCCGGCGCCACCTTAGGAAGGTGACAGGGAGGAAGCGTGGAGACGGCAGACACCCAGGCAGGATCGTTAGGATTCTGGGTAGTAAATATAGAACAGAGGCATGGGGGGCGGGGGGGAACGCAGGAAGAAGGCAGTAAGGGCTCTAAGGGGAGCTCGGATCTAAGCCGATCTTGCCAGAATGACGTTCTAGGCAGAGGACCGGTGTGCGTAAAGGCTCCTGACAGCTTCCTGAACGGCACACGCCAGGGGCTCCAGCCACATTGGGGTCCGCAGCCTGCCGGAGCCGCCCTGTGAAGCGGGTGCCCAGATGCATGCTGGGGGTGGCAAGGCTGCTCCCAACCCCCGAAGACACCAAGCCAACCTTCAGGGCTGAACCTCTTACCCACCCCCATCCCCCTGGTATCAGGCCCTTGACGGGAGCCGCTGCCCAGATACGGCCTGGCTTCAGGGCATTTCTGTTCCACTCCCAAACTCTGGGCCACCCCCCGGGGTCTGGAAGCTCGGGGAACACCCAGATCCATCTCCCCTTCAGCAACACAACTGTACTTTTTCTCTCTCTGTATCTGATGGCGGGGGGTGGGGTGGGTTTCCGCCTCCATTAAAACGGATTGTAACGAAAAGCAGACTTCTAAGGCAATCGGCTGAGGAGTCCTTGTCAAGAGAGCCCCACTCAGCGGACTCTCAACCCGGGAGGCACGTCCGCTCGGTCACCAGCGCCCCCTCCTTGCTGCACCCCGCATGCAGCGTGTCCTGCTCCAGGGGCCGGGGGGCTCAGAACCAAGCCCTCTGGATGGCGGGCTGGGGCCCTCAGAGCCCGCCCCTGCCCTCCTGGCCCTGCCTTCCCCTGCTTCCTGCTCCAGCACCAGCCTATCCTTCTTCTGAGAGGTGGGGGGCAGGGGCCAGCCCAGGACCCCGCCCCCACCACTGCAGCCCTGCTGAGGAATGCGGCATTTGACCTGTGACCCCACAGGAAATCCTTCTGACCTCTGAGCAAACCTCGGGAGGAAAGCCATGATCCCTGAGGGCACAAAGGGCCGGGCTGAGGCCTCTCTTCCCCTCCCTCAGCCCCAGATCTCCTGTCCCTAGAGTTCGTGGGAGGGGAAGCACCCCCAGCTGGCCGGCCCCGCGTGGGGTCCCAGCCACGGAAGGGGCCGGGAAGACCCTGAAGACGCAGGGTGGCCATACTTCCTGTTTGCCCTGGACGCCCCCACGTGTCATTCCGAATCCCACCTCCGTTTCCAAGACAAAAATCCTCTGGTCGGGGCGAAAAATTATATGGTCATCCTGGTAGAGACCGACTGGAATGGAATGCACACCTCCCCTGCCTTCATCCATTCAGCAAAGACGGAGCCCCCGCCCTGGGCCGGGCCTGCGTCTGGCCCTGGAGACTCGGGGGCGAGTGAGGGGCAGTCCGGCCCTGCAGGGCGCGCCAGGGCAGACACAGCCCGGGGCCAGCGACGGGGGCTCCGTGTGAGGTCCCGGCAGATAGACACTCCTCCTCCCGAGGGTCTCGGAGAAGATTCACTGAGGAAGTGACAAAGGAGGTTCCACGGCCACCCCGCCTCAAGGCCACCGCCCCCCACAGGCCCCAGGACCCTGGCAGCCACCCAGGTCTTTCTCTAGGATGGGTCTCCCCACCCCCCGCCCAAAGCGGGAGCCACAGTGAGGGCTGAAGGGCAGCACGAAAGGGAATTTCGGGTAGGGGCTCCCTCTGCAAGCAGGTGTCGGGTTCCCCAAGTGCAACGCATCCGTTGATTCGCTCACCACATGCGAAGCACGGTCGTTTCAGGCGCTCTGGGAGCGGCGACCGGCACCAGAAACACCTGCCTTCCGGAAGCGACCGGCTGGCAGGATGAACGCTGAACAAATCCATCCCCCAGCCATAAACGAGCGCCCTTCCATTATCGTAAAGAAACTGGCCTGGGTGGGGGAAGAGCGCGTGCTGGCCGAGGCGAACGGAGAGGGAGAGACACGCTCACCTTCACAAGACTCTGGAGGCGTGAGCCCTTGGTGGGAATTTCAAGGATAAACCCATATGGCAGATAGATTTGAGTTTCATTAGTGAGACCAGAAGAATGAGCGCTTGGGTGAAAGGGGCCGTGGGGTCGGGTATGTCAGCCGGGAGAAAAGGACAGAGCGCAGAACCGGAGCCCTGAGCCAGGATGAGGGGTCACCTAGAGGGAAAGGCAGGATGTCCCAGACCTCAGCTGGGAAGGTCCTCTGGAGGTCATGCTGTCCATTCCCCTGCCTCTGTGTACTTTCTCAGGCAGAGAAGGCGGATCAGGAGAAGGGAAGTGAATCCAGACCCTGTCCCGTGCTGAACACCTCTTGCCTGGAGAGACCCTTACCGCTGTCAGGTGCCTCTGCCCACTGGGAAGCTGGACGGATTTGGGGAGGGGGGAGGAGGGAGAGAGAGCCTGCCTCCGCCTGACCCATATTGCCTGCCGGGCTGGGGTCTGGGGCTCACTGCTTCCTGGGTGCTGCTTGCATATTCTCTTTCGCTAAGTAATCCTAATGCAGGATACATCGCTGTAACCCGTTGCACAACTGAATGTTGCCCAACAGAGAGTGCATTTCTCATATAGTAATTAAGTGGGTCTGAGATGGACCACACCTCATTTTGCTGATCAGGCGTCTGGCAGGAAGCTTCTAGAATTACGTGTAAGAGGAATAATAGAACTGTAGTTAAAGTTTACCAAGCGTTTGCTTTGTTCTAGGACCTTTGTGTTGTTTTTTTTTTAAGGTTTATTTATTTATTTTGAGAGAGAGAGAGCGAGTGAGCATGTGAGTGGGTGGGAGGCAGAGATAGAATGGGAGAATCCTAAGCAGCTCCATGCTGTCAGCGCAGAGCCAAACTCGGGGCTTGATCTCACAAACCACGAAACCATGACCTGAGCCCAAATCAAGAGTCAGACCCTTAACTCGCTAGCCACCCAGGGGCCCGTTTTGGCTCTTTTAATCCCTGTGACGATCCCGTGCCACAGGTCCTGCTATTGAATGGATTTTACAATGAGGAAACTGAAGCACAGAGAGGTTAAGCACTTTGCACAGGACTGCAGAGTGGTGGGGGGAACGGCCCCCCCCCCCCCCCCCCCGACGCTGTGATCAGGCCGCACCACGAGGTGCAGGGGCCTGGCCCAGGCGGTGCGGTCAGGGTTCTGCAGATGGGAGGTCATTCTCTCGATTATCCAGGCAGACCCCCCGTAACCACAAGGGTCCATATGGGAAAGAGGGAAGCAGACGCACCAGAGAAGGAGATGCAACAGCACAGAGAGAGATCTGACGCTGTTACAGTCCCGGCTTTGAGGCCCGGGAAGGGGCCAAGGCCAAGGGCAGAGGTGGCCTCTAGAATCAGAAAAAGGCAAGGACACAGATTCTCCGCCAGACCTCCGGGACCCCTGACCTTCAGAACGGCACGGCAGTACGTTTGTGTGTTCCGACCCGTGACGTGTGACGGCAGCAGAGGCCGTGTCCCTGGCTAGCGTGTGACAGCAGCCACCGCACAGGCTCTGGGCGGGGAAACCGCACTTCCGCTCGCCGTGTTTGGGACCAACGGCGCCTCTTCAACGCCGACCCCTGAGCTCCTGGACGAGCCTCTCCGTGTCCCCCACCCCATGTCTGACCGGTGACCCGCCAGCTCCTGCTCTGGCCAGGACCTTCCACCCACCTCAGCGCCTGGAGTCTGCGGTTGGCGGCCTGGAGTCACGGGCAGCAGAGAAAGGCTGAGAGTCCTCTGTGGGCCCGTGTGCGCACGGGTTTGGGTAAAACAGCTTCTGCACCATCATGCATCAACACCTTCGCTGCTGAAGCAGAAATCAGAGGAGGAACTCGGGGTGTGGCTCAGCGTGGAGCCCAGCTCTGAGCGGGGAAGAGGGCCACTTGCCCAGGGATCAGCGTGGACACAGCTGTGTGGCAGGGGGGAGGTCAGTGAGACAGCCTCTGCCCAGAGCAGCAAAACAAGGCGCCAAGCACTCTGGCCTTGAAGGAAGAGGGATTCAGAGGCTCCTGGGGAAGACGCCAAGGGTACGAGCAAAGGCTTCAGGCCTCTCCCTTGAACGTCTGGACTTTGCTGCCACCTTGTGGACAGACTTCAGAAAGACAGGGTGGCGGCTCCTCCTGGACAAAGATTGACCTCTTATTTCAGGCCTTAGGCTAGGTCTTTCTAAGCATTGCAGGGGTGGGGTGGGGAGTATTGGGAGGTGGTTCTCCCAGACACATGGCAGGGCCTCCCTAGGCTCCCAGGGTCCCACCTGTCACCCTCATGGTGTGTCCCTTACTCTGCCAAAAGTCTCATTCTCTTTGCAGACAGGGCCACGGACGTGGAACGGAAGAGGAGAAACCCAGCCAGGATCAGGGAAGGGCACCGGCGTTGTGCCCGCATCACGCACCTTCCCAGAACTGGGCTCCGAGCTGTTGTAGGCAGGGGCTCTGCAAAGGAGCTGGGGATGTGCAGGGTGAGATGCGGGGTAGTGATGAGAGAAAGGAGGACTCAGCAGATGGGGAACAGAGGGCTGAGTCCAGCCTGGTGGGAACAGAAGCGGAGCCCCCAGCTCGCCGAGCCCTTCCTGTCTCTGAAATGGGGATCAGAAGGATAAAGGCCCCTACTCTCCCCGGGGGACGTTCTCACCCGTTCAGAATGTGATGTGAGCCCACGGAGGGAGGGCTGGTAAGCCTGGAGACATCTCTGACTCCAGCCTCATGCTCCCCAGGGCTTTTGCCCCGTATTGGGAGACACATGCCCACGACACCAATGAGCCAGTACTGATATGATCCCCACTTTGCAGATGAGAACACTGAGGCAGAGGAATTAAGTACTTATCCAAGGTTTCACAGCCGGCGTGTGATGGAGCCAAGACGCCTATCTGGGGTGGCCACTTGCCCCACAGTGGCCCCAGTAACTGTGTTGTAGAAGGGAGTGGGGGTGGCAGGCGCCCCAGCTCTGGGCTCCCTCCAGCTTGAGCTCTGGCAGTGGAAACCGAGACAGATCTTTCCTCCCCGGTCTGTCCCTTCCCAGCCTAGATGCGGGGCTCTCTTTCTTTCAAATTCCTTTCCTTTCAGCCTCTCAATCTAGTTCATGTCAGGAATGTGATTGTCAGAAAGTTCCTGCTACAGTCTAACCTCCACCCCTCGTCCTGCATGCCAAGCACCTCTCTAAGGTCCCAGAGAGAAGAGACAGAAGATGTGGCTGTGGTTCAGAGAGCGGCATTCTTGGTCTCTAAACCCAGGGTTTAATTCTCTAACCATGACAGTCAGGGCCGGCCAATCACAAGCACTAATGGGAGAGCTTAAATTATAGAGGACCAAGTTACAGAAAAGAAAAGGAAAAAAAAAAAAACCCCACCCAACTCCCAGCCACGGGCACTTGCAGCTGATAGGTAATTATCTGCTGTTTGTGGGCACCGTTCGGGCCCCCGGACCCTGAGCGGCCACGGTGGACAGCGTGCGCGGGAGGGAGAGGGCCACTGAGGTCATGTCAGGTCAAGACAGTTGTCAGGGGCCCATCCAGACCCTTCCCCGACGTCTTCCCCCCGCTTCCGCCCCTCCACTCCCCTCCAATCAGGGAGGAGCTGCCCTCTTTGCCCACCACCCTCCCCACACTCGGGAGGAGAGGAGGCGTGATTAGCAGGGGGCATTGTCCCCGGATAATGGGCCCCAGCTGCCGCATGAAAGAGACAAAGCGCCTGGCCGCTCCAGGCGCATTATCCCTAGTTAAATCTCTGTGATTAGATTAGATTCAAAATGTATTGATTCAGAGGCTGGGGGGAGGGGGGAGGGAGAGAATCTGGCTGGTGATTGCTGAACCCCACCTCTCCACAGGCTCTCCCTCCCTTACTGCACACCCCCCCCCCCCCGCCAGGCAACTTTTCCTCTCTCCTGTTCTCTTGGGGAAATCTCCCATATCCTGACTCTGGGCTCAGCTCCTCTCCCTGGACTGTTCTGGAAGCCAGGGAAGGTCCACTCCCGTCATGGAGCCCAGACTGCTCTGCCCAGGTGAACGGACAGCCGCCCAGATCGGATGGTGGCAGCGGGCTCCATGGAGGGTCCTTCAGTGGGATCTTTCACACAGACATGATAGGTTTGGAAAGCAGGGTGGGTGGGAAGAGAAGGTGAGGACTGAATTCTCGTAGGTGGCGAGGGAGGCTGCAGTAAAGGAGCAGAGAGAGGACAGAGAACCCGCGGGCTTCTCCGAAATACTTACGAAGACACAGGTGGTTTCTGGTTCTCTCTCTGGATTTCCCATGAGAGGAAATGAGCTGAAGCGGCAGGAGGAAGGAAGGGAGAAGGTTCCGGGAGACATAACAGGTGGGAAGGAAATTCTGAGCGTTCTCATATCCCAGACAGGGCAAGGTCTCCGTGGGAGAAGATCAAGATCAGTACTGATTGATGAGAAGCAGGACACGGGGGTGCTCTGGCCCTGGGCCTCAGTTTCCTGCCCCTGGGCGGTGCCGTCTGGATGCTGGATCGATGAGCTGATTGGCTGTGGCCAGTGGAGCAGAAGATGTGACATGTGGAGGCTCATTGTCGAGGTGGTTAATTGGAGCCTCGGTGCTGGGCTCTGTTGCCCCATTGATTGTGGGTGAAGGGTGGGGGGCGGGGAGATGAGGAATCGATAGGTTGATTAGTGTCTTACTAGCTTTCTGGCTGGACACTTCGTCAATAGCCACCCACTTACTGACCAGTGGTGCATTGACCATGCCAGGCCATCCACCTTTTTCTCTCTCTGGCCTGAGGCATGAGAATCCACTAGAAGCAGGACCAGCCCCAGCAAATCCTAGTGGAGTGAGGCAGCTTTTGGTCCCAAGACTGGCTCCAAAGTATGAGCTTCCAGAACCATCCTGAAGGAGATGGGGTGGACAAGGACCACCTGTAGGCCAGTCTCTGCTCAGCAGGAGCCAGCGGCTGTGAATGGGACCAATCCCCAGCCCCTCAGCCTCCTGCTTTTTACTGGGGAAGCCTGCTATCCACCCCTCAGCAAAACAAAGACAAATATAAAATCTCTAATTAATAGCAAAAGCACATATGTCTGGGATGAAAGAAGCAGGTGAAACCTCTTTCTAGTTCACCTTAGGACCAGCAGCTGGTTAGACCACATTTAACGAGTTCACTTTGCATGCTGGGAGCTTGGAGTATGAAGACACGGAGAGAAGCTAAAACAGATGAGTCCCCTGCTTCTGCCTCTAGGATCTCCCAGGGTTGAAGCTCCCAAGGGCCCAAGGTCCACCCTCCATGCAGCCTTGCAGGGCTGTCTACAAATTGGAACTGCAGTTTGGGGCTGGGAGACAGTATAGCTTCAGGTGTTCTGTACTGAATCCCTGATGGTTGACCAGCCCGCAGCTGTTCATCCCGGACATTCCTTCTGGGTCCTCTCCCTTTAGACTGGCAGCATTTAATGCATCTCCACCACGCCTTCCTTGGAGTGACAGGAAGCCCAAGATGGGAGAAGGCTAAGGCTGGAATGAGAAAGGGAGAGCCAGAGAAGGCCTCAGGCAAAACACTGTGACCCTAAGGTCACTCTTGGTGGGTTCTGGCATTTTTTTTTCCTTTGAACGCTTATGAGCTGGGTGGAGTGGTGGAGTGATGGAGTTGGAGTCCTCCTGAGCATGTCTTAAACCCTGGTGTTTAAGAGGGGACCAGAATATGAAAGGTGGCATCGAAGCCCAGGCTCCTGACTCTGCCTCTCTCACAATCCTGCTCTCTCCAGTGAATGTGCCAGAGGCTGGCTGCCAAGAGTTCCCAAAGGAGATGGTTAAACTCAAGCCTTGGCTTTCCTAAGTCTTCCAAAGACCAGAGCCGTGGGTGCTGACCGTGGTGCTGATGTCCTGGCCTCCACTGCAGGATCCTTTTGCTGGGAGAGAGCTTGCTCTCAGCTTCACTGAGAGACCATGGGCACCGAATGGGGGTTAACAGAGCAGAGCGTTGCTATGTGTTCACGATCCTTCCCCTTCCCCCTTGAATTCTACCTCCCCTTATGTCTTCTTCATAACAGCCACTACATGGTCAGCTCCCAATTCCCTGGGCAGGGAAGCACCAAATAACTGAAACCACAGATAATATCCCTACCTCATTTCCACCAGTAACTTTAAACTTCTTCTTCCCCCCGCCCAGCTGCTGACAAATGGTTAAGAAGAGAGTTTAGGGCTTCATCATATTTTATTACCCCCCCCCACCCCCACCCCACCATCATCCGATGGAACATGAGTGCTCAGGGAAGTGGCTACAGGTGAGGTGAAGAAGGAGCCATTAAGGTTGAATAAACCTAATGCAATGTTATCAGCCATGTGTAGTAGAGGGTTCGTTTGCTCTGAATCTAAAAACAAGGCTGAGGGAGAGGACGGAATTCCAAAGTGCCTTGTTCAGGGAAGTGACAATGGGGACATCACGGCTTGATACACAGATACATAGAATGAAGTTAGAGAATGCATGGGTTTTTCAGGATCGAAGACAGCATGCTTTAAAGCCATGATAAGTTGGGCGGGGGGCAAGAGTCTTGAACACCAAGCTTTTTGGGAAGCGTTGAGGCCGTGGTTCAGAACTACTGGCATTGGACAGGGGCTTGGAAGCATCGCTGGCATCCTTTGGGCCCTGAAATCCTCTAACCCCATTCTAACCGGCGCCTTACTCCCCTCCCTCACACCCAACCCCCCGCTGGGCTGCGCCCACTCAAGAGCACTGCCAGACGGACCATAGGGTGACCAGGGTGACGCCGTAGGCCAGCATGGCCACCAGGTAGATGCGGAAGAGCAGCCTGTCCAGCACGGAGCCCACGTGCAGCCACTCCCGGGCCACCTCCCGGCTCTCGTCCCGCTTCTCCAGGAAGTGCCTGATGGAGGACAGCTCCTGCAGGAGCCCGCGCACCGCCAGGGAGGCCTCCCGCGGGGGCGGCGGGGGGCTGCCGCGGCCCCTCGGGGTCTTCTCCGAGTCCCAGGGTCCTCCCAAATGGCTGCAGTGGTTCCCCACGTCTGGAAAAAGGGCAGAGCTTTGGCAGGGGCACGAACCCTGTCCCTTCTGCCCCTGTGGCTTGCAGAGATGTTATTATGAACCGCAGACGTAAACAGGCTAGCCGTTAACTTACCCATCTGTACCCAACATCTGACTTAAGCAAATAAAGAAAGCAACATGGTTGAAGATTCCTGTATACCCCTCCTTAGTCACATCCTCCAACCCAGGTCACTAAGATCATGTATTTGGTGGTTATTTTTCCCTTGCATTTTTTTTAAACACTGGGCTTCCCGTAGCAATTTAATATCTGTTATTTCACTTGAGCCTCATGATAGCCCCATGAGAGAGGCAGAGGCAGAGTGATTACTATTTGGATCCTGTATACAGAGGTGCTAAAGCTCAGAGAGGTTAAGTGACTGGCCTGTGGTCACACAGCTGGAGCATCATTTAAAGGCAAGGCCACCAAAGCCTCAGGTACATGGGCTGCCTCTGCTATGCCAAATGGCCTTGCTGCCCCTCCTCCTGGACTCCAGCCCCAGTGCCTTTGCACCAGAAGATACACCTTCAGCTCTGGCTACCTCACAGGTGAGCAATGACCTTGGGTACTAGGCTGCCCACATGTCCGTTCACCATGAGGTGGTCTTAGGTTGGCCGTGCATGTCTTATAAGAGGCTTAGCTCTCACCAGGAGGGAGGACAAAGGTGGGTGAGGAAAAATAAAGAGCAGAGCGTCCGCTGGGCCCGGGTTCAGACCAGCCTCACCAGCACCTGGCTCTGTGACTTACGCGGGCTAGCTGGCCTTATGCCTCTGTTTCCTCACTTGACAATGAGGATGGCAATCCTACTGGGGCCTGCAGATGGCCTGGTGCCACGCACGTGCTTGCCTCAAAGTACTCAACAGGTACATCAACACACCACCACCACCACCACCACCGGCAATTTGTCACAGAGAATGAGCTTCACGCTTACTGTCCCCTGCACCCCTGTCTCTCTGTCACAGGTGTTTGAAGTTTCCAAGGGACCTGGTCTCTGGGCTGACTGAATGCAGAGTTTTCGAAATCCTGGCTGCACACTTAGCCGTGTGAGGTAAGAGGTCCCAAAATTGCTGGAGGGGCACCCATTCAACCCCCTTTTGGGTCTGTCTCAGAGAAAGGGAAGTCCTTCTCAGCCCGGAAGTCTCAGCTCCTGACGGGCTCAGCCTCTCACTCCTACCCCATCTCTCTCCAAGCCCGGGCTGATGAGGGGAGTTGAAGGTGCAGAAAGGGTCCACTGATGACCCTGGCTGAACTCTGCTGCCCCCCAGGGAGGCCAGGTGCAGGGTGGCGCTCAATTCCCTGCCCACCCAGACTCTGACACATCATGTCACCCCCCCCACCACGTTCCCACTCCCAGGCCCTCTGTAGGAGATGCCCCCCCTTCCCTCTTCACCTGAGCAGTCATCTGCCTTGGTGGCCTGGGGGGTGGCCGGGGGCTGCCGGGAAGCTGTCTGCTCCCCCAGACAAAGGAGCAGGGCCGCCCACTCCAGCACCAGGTGCCGCAGCCAGGCAGGGACGGGCTGCTGCAGGTCCTGCTTGTGCACCAGCCGCACGATGAGGATGGTCTCGGCCAGGCTCAGTACCAGCAGCGCCATGCACACAATGAAGTAGACCCCTGTGCAGCGGGAAGGTCGGGGCACACACACGGCAGGTGGGAGGGGGCCGGTCTTTCAGCCCACGGCCACCCTGCGCTCCTCCCCTGGAGCAGGCCCCTTACCGATGAGGGGAGTGCCGATGGCAGTGGCCGGCAGCGTGTCCGACACGATGATCAGGAAGACGGAGTAGCCCAGGAGCAGTGTGATCTTAAAGGAGACCCTCTCGCCACTGTCCGGAGGCAGGTAGAAGCCCACGATGTCCATGAACATGAGGAAGATGCTGGGCAGGATCAGGCTGACCGTGTAGAACAGGGGCCTCCGGCGGATGACCACCTAGGCCCGGGACAGGAGCTCTGGGGACACCAGGGTGCGCAGGCTCTGCTCCCAGGACCCCCCAGCCCATCCCAGACCCCTGGCTTCGTGGAGCTTCCAGCCTGGCCCTGCTGGAAGAGGAAGAACCGGACAGACCTCCCATTCGGCCTCCAGGTCGAGGCCGGTGGCCACAGAGGACAGGGAAGGGACAGTCGCCCTGAGCTCCCCATCTCCTGCCCGGAAGGTCCCACGAATGTGTGTGACCTGGAGCTGCAAGAAGGGACTGCAGATGGTCTTCCCCGCGTGCCCCCTTAAGTCCCCCCGGCAGGACGCCCAGCAGTTCGAGCGTCATTTCCCCCGGGTCCCCCCTCCCCCTCCACTCACGAAGAACTTCATCTCTGCATAACAGCCGCTGCTGTCCATGCTGAACTCGCGGAACTGGGTCAGCACCGCCAGGAGCTCCCACTCGCCCTGGTTCATGAAGATGGTCTTGTCGACCTTCACCTTCTCTGGCAGGCGCCACAGGGAGATGTTGATGTCCTGGACTGGGCGGGGAGAGACCAGGCCGGCTCGGAGTCTGGGGCCGGGAGGGTGCACCAGGCGCTGGGAGGGAGGGGTCCTCGGTGGGCCGCACGCGCGGG
>NC_043710.1:104602882-104606129 GCF_006229205.1 Suricata suricatta | reverse complement strand
GGTGCCTGACATACACGTACGGGATACTCGGAGACTTCCCCACGTCCACACTGGCCGGGAAAGAGGGGCAGTTTGGGGGCTCAGGATGGCCTGCCTGGTCCAGGCTATTTTCCAAGGAGGAAAGGGCATTTCTCCTTCCCTGGCAACCTGGCTACAAAAGGCAGGTGAGGAATCCGGGCGCCTCAAGGCCACTTGCTGTCATGAGCATACCCAGCTGCCGGGATCAGCAGCCCAGTGGCAACGGTCAAACTTGGTTGGGAAATCCATCCCTAGGATCCATCCTGACCTGGGCTTCTCTTTACCATCCCTAGAGGTCCTGTGACATGAGAATAGTCTTCCCTGGAGGGAAAGGAACTAGAGAAATCATGGAGAAGAGAAGAGGGAGGTGGGCAAGCCCCACAAGACTTATTCCCTCTCTCTCAGCAGACCCCCAGCCCCTAGGCTCTCCTGAGTGACTGCGGTGGCACGGAGTGGCCTGAGCTCGGGGGCCTGAGCCCGCAGCCTTCTGTGGAATCAGGCTGAGAGATGAGAAACTAAGATCCAGGCTACTTCACAGTCTAATGTGGCGATCCAGCCAGGAGCGGGGCTCCCTCCAGCCTGAGGTCTGAAGGTCATGGGGCTCTAGGTCAACTGTCTCCCCTGAAAATCACTGCGCATGGCAGCCACGGCACTGGGCAGCGCGGTAGGTGCTGGGAGGAGGGCAGCTGGCCTCAGGCCACCGCCTCCTTGCATCTGGGTCCCCCAGCCATCTTCCATGGCCTGGCATTGAGAAACCCCGGCAGTGGAGCCTGAGCTGCCTGAAGGATGGGGGGAGGGCACATTGCCGGGTGCTGTCAGCTGCTGGGAACCAAGGATGGTGGCACCCACTCCACATGGGGGGCGTGGTCTGGAGCCAGCCAGACATGTGAGTGACGTGAGAGGTGTGAGTGTGTCTGAGTCACCCCTGGGACTCCTGCTGGCGCTTCATCCCCATCGGTAATCTCACTGTCCCCTTGAAAAACACAACTGCCCCTCATTTGCTTATTATGACAGTGCACATTTATTCCCTGGCTTCCCTTCCCCGGAAAGAGGGCCCTTGGACCAAGAAGTGCAGGATTTCCACATCAGACATAGAAAAAGAGGAGTCTTAAAAAGAAAAGAGAAAAAAACAATAAAGAGAAAGAAACCAAAGGGGAATCTGGGCCCAAGCCAACTTCACCTACAGTTCGCAAGCCTGGCTGGGACCTCTCGTGCCACATCGCGGAGTCTTGTCCCCCCGCCCTGTCCTTCCGCAGCCCCCGAGCCACCCGGCCGCCCGGCATTGGATGACAGCACTCACAACTCATTGATGAGGATGTCCGGGACCCAGATTCTCTCGGTGGGGATGGACAGCTTGGTGATGTTGTCAAAGTCCTCAGGGTTCCACTGGAGAAACTCGTCTGTCCAGTACTAGGGGCAGAGCGGGGGACGGTCACGGGGGGCCACCCGTGATGACCTCACCGCTCAGTGCCCAGGTCACAGAGGGGCATCTCCTCGGGGGAATCGCTCAGCAGTACCGAGAATCCCCCCACCTCTGTGTTCACGATCTCCCGCATGCAGATACGACCCAGGCAAATGACGCCATGGCCCCGGGGAAGCCATTTGGTCACTTCTTGTTTGTCCCGTCCACTGACTATGGGAGCTTGGACACATGGCTCCTTGGGTCCTGGTGTGCTCAATGCTAACTGGGAAATAAGATGCACCTGATAAGGGTAGCGGTGGTCACTGTTAAGTTTTGATCAACACATTCCTCGCCATCCTGTCAGAACGATCTATAAGTCCATGTAATTATGTCACTCCCGTGTTTAAAACCTCAGGGATGCCCCTGGCAGTTGGGGTAGAGTTCAACCTCACGGCCAGCAAAGGCCTGCACAATCTGACCCCCAGCTATCTCTCTAGCCTCATTATTTTTTTTAAGTCTATTTATTTATTTTGAGAGAGAGAAAGCACAAGTCGGGGAGGGGCAGAGACAGAGGGAGAGAGAGAATCCTAAGCAGGCTCTGCACCTGTGAGTGTGGAGCCGGACTCAGGGCTCGAACCCATGAACTCTGAGATCATGACCTGAGCCGAAATCAAAGTCTGATGCTCCACCGACTAAGCCACCCAGGCGCCCCTCTCGAGCCTCGTGATTTTTGTCATCCTGTCTCTGTGGATACTCCTCTCCAGCCACATGCAGACACCGCACGTCTCTGCATATCTGCTTTCTCCCACACCACAATCCCTGTCCTCTCCCCCGAGGGAGGTCTTCCATGTCCCCCAGACTCAGCCAGAGCACCTGTCTGCTCTCTCCTCCGGGAGCCTTCCATGCGCCCACTCCCCAGCCTGGGTTTTCCTGTGCCCGCTCCGTGCCCCCATGGTTGGTATCTTGTTCTTGCTGCTTTGGAGAGCTTGCCGCATTCCACTGTCTGTTCGTGTGTCTGTGGCCTCCGTGGCCTCCGCTAGTCTGTGAGCTCACTTCGGGCAGGGCCCAAGTTTCGTTTGTGTCTCTAGTTCTGGCCCCTTGGCACAGTAGGTCGGCATCCCGTCACTGCTGGGCACACAAGTGACCCCAGCAGTCCAGAGGTGGGGCCTAGGCCCGATGTCCCAGGAAAGGCGCTGCGGGCTGCCTCTCCTGCTGCACCCCTTCCCTTGACGCAGGGTGTGCTCTGTGCTGAGAGATCTTTCCAGGGCAGGAGAGAGCCCTCTGGGAGGAATCAGCATCTGGCATCTGCCTCCACCCCACTCTCTGCCCCACGTGCTGGTGGTAGTGGGGAACGCTCACAAGCAGCGGAGGGATGGAACAGAGACCTGCAGATGCCCGGCATGTCCCCAGACGGAGCCCCTCTCAGCTTTGACCTCTACGACCTGGCCCCACCCTCCTGCCCCCTCCGGCCAGCTGCTCTGGCTCCCTCCCGCTCTCACGTCTGCCGGGCAGCTCAGGGCCTGCCAGCACAGGACCAGCCTGTGGACAGCAGCCGCCACTCTCTCCTCCTAGATCCCCCCCAGTTCTCCCCAGCTCCCCATCAGCTACCCCTGATAATGGCCCCAAGCTCCCCACCCAGGTCCCCCCTAGGTCCTCCCCAGCTCCCAACCAGCTCGCCGGCAGCTCCCCGTCAGCTCCCCCTGACAGTGGCCCCCAGCTCCCCCCCACTTCCACCCAGTTCCCCCCAGCTCCCCCCAGCTCCCCCCAGCTCTTCTCCAGCTCCCCCGCTCCAGTTCCCCCCAGTTCCCCCCAGCTCCCCTCAGCTCC
>NC_043710.1:104586939-104602782 GCF_006229205.1 Suricata suricatta | reverse complement strand
GTTGGGAGGTGGCCAAGGATGTGAGGATTCAGTGGCTAGAACTTTCTATATCAATCACCCCACTTGATTGTCCTCGCCCTTGGCTTAGTGGAAGGGAGAACTTTCTAGCAGTTAGAGTTGTTTGAGAGTGTGGGAGCTGTCCGCTGAGCACGGGGCACTGGAGGTGTTTATCAACAGAGGCAGGACAAGATGTTGTTTGAGCTGCTGTGAAAACCCTCAGAAACCAGAGCGGCCGGAGGGAGCTGCCTTCCAGCGCCAGTCCTTAACGAGAGGGGCCCGGACTCCTGGGTCCCCTGAGTCTGCCTCTGAGCCTCTCCCCTCCCCTTCCCTGCCCTCGCCTCGCCAAGGCCTCGGACAGTCCTGGCTCTTCAGAGGGAGGGATCCCTCCTGGAAGGGGAAGCCCCGTCCCAGGAAGTGGGGGCAGATGCTCACCTGCCGGTACCAGATGTAGGTGGTCAGGACCTGGTTCTTCTCGTCCTGGGAAAGGAGAGGGAGCTCGGGTCAGTGCCCTGTGGGCCGGCATCCTCCTTGCACACGTACCTCGCACACGTACGCACACGTGCTTCGTGTCCCTATTCCTTCGGGAAGAGAGAGTGAAGGAAAAGAGCAAAGGGCCATCCAGGAAGAAGGGGTCGGTCTTTTACTAGGACACACCTGGGAAGAAATACAGTCATTTCTTTTTTAACGTTATATCTATCTATCTGTTTATCTATCTATCTATCCGTTCATATGTCATCTTCTACTATTTTCTATTATGTTATACATATATGTCTCTGTGTAACATACATTTTACATACATAATATACATAACATACAAGATAAAAGGAGACATGCAGGCAGCGCCTGGGTGGCTCAGTCAGTTAAGGGTCTGACTTTTGATTTCGGCTCAGGTCATGATCCCGGGGATGGCGGGGTCGAGCCCCGAGCTGGGCTCTGTGCTGACAGTGTGGAGCCTGCTTGGGACTCTCTCTCCTCCTCTCTCTCTGCCCCTCCCCTGATGGTGTTCTCTCTCTCTCAAAATAAATAAACATTTTTTTAAAAAAGAGAAGACATACAGAAAATATTCTATCTATATGTTTTTAAATGTTTGTTTTGAGAGATAGAAAGTGCACACGTGTGCACCAGTGGGCAAGGGGCAGGGAGAGGGGGAGAGACAGAATCCCAAGCAGGCTCCGTGCTGTCAGCGAGGAGCCCGACATGGGGCTCGACCCCACAAACCCTGAGATCATGGCCTGAGCGGAAATCAAGAGTCAGATGCTCAGCTGACTGAGCCCCCCAGATGCCCGTCTATCTACATATTGTTCTGTATTTGTGTGCCTGTGTGTCTATACCTCCCTCCTGCCCTAGAATGCGGTCAAGAAATGCAAAACCACACAGTCAAAAATCCGTCACTGTCCCTCGTTCCCATCTAGTGGCCAGCCTCCCTTCCCGACCGGCCACAGAGATCGCAGTGGAGACGGTGAGGTCAGGCCCCGCTTGCTCAGCTGCCCCTCCGTCTCTGCAACCGCTTTCTTGTTGACGTCTGCACAGCGTGTGGCCTCCTCTCTGGGCAGCGCATTGATGAAGGGATTGATTTATTAATTGTTTAGGATTCACTGCGGGACAATCATTTAGCAGCACCTGTCACGTATCAGAGGCCCGAGTGAGACACCAAGGGCCGAGGAATGATAGGACAGGTGAACAGGACGACTCATGCCAGGAGATGGTGCGGGATTCAAGGCGTCAGGAACCGTGTGTGGCTGAGTGGCCCTCTAGGAATGGGGGTTGGGAGAGGCAGCCACGGGGGTGACCCTGGTTTCTGGTTTGGACAGCCGTGTAGACCGTGGGTGCCACTGTCCATCCTGACGTGGGTCTGTGCCACATCACAGCGACTCTGGGTACCTGGATGTCCCCTGTGCTGCCCAGGGGCGACCTGGCCGTACGTGGTCTCCCACCCCGAAAGGCCCAGCCCTGAGCGGGGCAGATCGGGGCCGAGTGCTCACCACGCTCAGGATGGCATAGACAATGACGTCGATGGACACGGTGGTTGGCTTCCGCCAGTCCCGCACAGGCCGCACGCCCTTCTGGTAGTTGGCCAGGAGGTATTCGGAGAGCCTCAGGAGTGCCGGCCTGGAGGCGTTCTGGGCCTCGGGGTGCTCCCTGAGCCTGGCTGGGAAGAGCAGTGCACAGGGGGCATCAGAGCCTGAGGCTTCCCCCGCCTCTGGCCGTGGTTTGAAATCTATTAAAAGGCAAACGTCGCCACGATTTCCACCTCAGAGTCCCAGGCACCCCCGCAGACTGAAGCTCCTGTCACTGGAATGTTTTGTCCACGGAGATTCCAGCCCAAACCTGAAGGCATCTTCTCCTAGGGGAAACCTACACACTCATTTCCGTGAGAGAGGGGAGCTGGGCTGTGAACGCAGGGGGTGTATGACGGGCGAGGTCTAAGTGGCCAGGGGCTGCAGGAGAGGGTCTGCCCAGGGAGGGGTCTGCAGGAGACGGAGGAGGGGCTGGGGAGGCTAAGGAGGCGTGGCCCTCGGGGCATGTGCTGGAAGGAGAGGGGTTGCAAGGGCAGGTTGCCCCAAGTGCACAACCCCTAAGCCCAACGGTCTGCATGAAGCTTTGCCTCAGTCAAGGGCAGAACTCACCGTCTGCCCAGATCCTCGCCACCTCCCTAACCCCAGCCTCCTATTCACAAAGACAGAAAGGAGGCATCCCACGAAAACTGCCGTTCCTTCCTGCGAAATTCCCCCCTCAGCTCCTGTTGGCCAAATCCCCTTCAAAGGGCTGACTGACGGGCAGACTGGTGGGGTTGGACAGAGGGTTAGATGTAAGGTTCCAGGAGGTGAGGAGACACTGAATTGTTCCCAGAGTAGGAGGCCTACAAGGACAACATAGCGATGAGAAAACCCAACTCCAAGGTCCTCACCCCCTTCTACGGGGTGTCGTGTGCACCTGTTCTCTCTCTGGGAAACAGTAGAAGCACTTCCTGAAAGGTGCCCAGAAAAAGAAGGTGAAAGGCACAGGGTGGGGAACGGGAGAACCCTAGAGGACCGGGGCACAGGGGCAAGGCTGCTAAGGGACCAGCAGGGTGCCTCTGGGGTCTTCCACGGACGGGGCGCCAGTGGGCCTGACTTTCTCCAAACAAGACGGCCTCCTCTCCCATCTTGTCTATACAATGTGGGCAAATTCCTGCTACAGGCCCCCCCTCCTGCTCCCCACCCACCAGTCCCTGATCAACTTTCTGCTTCCCTCGGAAAGACAGAGAGGAGCAGAGACAGGGGCAGGACGAGAGACCATTTATTGTCTCCTGTGAAATAACATCAGTTAACACATTCTCCATCTCAGTCTTCAGGCAGCCCACTGGGGTGGCCGTCAGGACCGCATTGTTCCCAGATAAGAATCCCCAAGGCTCGGAAAGGTGGGGACTGTGCCCCACAAGTGCGGGGCGTGAGATCAAATCCAGATCTCCGTGTACCTTCACAACGCCAGCAACAGCTCGGATCCTATTGCTGGGAATCGGACCTGTGTGAAGGGAGCCAGATCGGACCGTAATTTTCAGCCAAGAAAGCTCCAGGCCACAGCCTTCCCGGAAACACAGCCACGGTCTGCCGGTCCTGCCGGGCTTCCCCAGGGACGGCTCGAGGGAGGGACACCGGTGTGCACGTAAGCTCTTCCCACCTGCTCGGGCCGGGATGGCATCCTAACTCTCCCCAACCTAGCGCTGCATGGAGAGAAAACCGTCCAATACAGGGAATAAATATTGTTTGTGGCAAAAGGAAATGAATCCTTTTGTGACCCAAACACGTCCCATCCCAGAAAAGCAGGAGGGAAGCGGAGGGGAATGCAGAGAAGTTTGGGGTTACTGACGCTTAGGTCTGGGAGGGAGCTTGAGGAAAGGGGGCCCAGGGAGCCCACGCCACAAAGACCAGTGAGGCCGAGGTTGATTCTGGTTTCCACTCTGTGCTGTGTGACCGTGAGTGAGTTACCCCCGTCTCTGGACCACAGCATTCCCATATATAACAAGAAGGGGCGGACCAGATGAAGTCCAAGGTCCCCTGCAGCTGCCATTCTGAGAGTTGGGGGGCAAGGCAAGGAAGAGCGGAGCCCCTCTCTGCAAGCCTTGCCCCTACCTGCCAACCCACCGCCCCTACTTTTGAGCTGGACCCCAGTGCCTTCAAATTCTCATGCTCAGATGTGATGCGATCCCGGAGTTTCCTGAAGCAGCAGCCACTCCAAAACCTCCCCCCCACCCACGCCGGCAACCCCTGGGGCGATCAAACATCCCCCACCCCGCCTCTGCAGGTGGCCAGCCAGGTCACCGTCCCCTTACCTTGTCCCGGCGCCAGCAGCGCGGGAAGAAGCAAGGCCAGCAGGGTCCGTGGCGCCCACGACAGCATGGTGACTTTCCGGGGGGTGGGGTGCCTTGGAGTGGCCTCAGGGTGAGACATGGGGAGAGGCGGCAGCCTGCCCGCGCTGTGCCCGCCTCATGTCCCTGCCGGCCTGCCTCCCAGGGCCGCCTCCCGCACCTTCTGAGGCTGCGGCCTCACACTGCCCTGGCCACCAGCTCTGGGCGGTTGCCAGGTTTTCCTGCAATCAGTCCTTCAGCCTGATCAGGTTTCGGGGGCGGGAGGGTGGGAGGGAGCCAGTGAGAGGGCAGCCCGCCCAGCTGATGTCACGGGGCAGGACACTCCTACAGCCAGGTGGCCCGGCCAAATGTCCCAAGGAGTGACTTGGGGTGGGAGGTGGGGGGCGCTGCAGGGGTGCAGTCTGTCTGCTTGGAGAGGCCCTGGACGGCCCCCTTCATTTATGTCCTGTGGCTACTGTGCTTGGGTATCGTGGGGCTGGGGCTGGGGTCCGGGGAGGGGTGAGGCAGGAGCAGGGGGGCCGTTCCCTCACCCCTCCTCCTAAGCAGGGGCCGGGCATGTGGTTACCTCTGCCCTTTGGTCCTCATTGAAGTATTTGTTTATTTATTTTTCTCAGTGAAATATTTAAATTTAAATATTTAAGTAGTACCTGTATATGTAATTTATACTATGTAAATATATTTATATATTTTTTCATATATATAATATTTATTATTAAGTTTATTTTTTAGAGAGAGAGCACAAGTATGGCAGGAGCAGAGACAGAGGAAGAGAGGGAAAATCCCAAGCAAGCTCCGAACTCTGACAGCACAGAGCCTGATGCAGGGTTTGAACCCATGAACCATGAGATCATGACCTGAGCCGAAATAAGAGTCGGAGGCTTAACTGACTAAGCCACCCAGGCTCCCCCATAATATGTATTATGAAAACATAATAAGGGCACCTGGGTGGCTCAGTCGGTTGAACATCTGACTTCAGCTCAGGTCACGATCTCACAGTTTGTGAGTTCAAACCCCGCATTGGGCTCTGTGCTGACAGCTCAGAGCCTGGAGCCTGTTTCTGATTCTGGGTCTCCCTCTCTCTCTGTCCCTTTCCCACTTGTGCTCTGTCTCTCTCTCTCAAAAATAAAGTAATATTAAAACATTTTTAATTTAAAAAGGAGAATACAACAATACATGCTTATTATAGAAAAATGTGAAGAAACATTAAAATCATCCATGGGCTTACCCACGACCCAGAGAGAGCCTCTGTTGATATTCTGACATATATGCCTCTATGATTTTCTGTTACGACGTGTACAGTGAAGTAAATCCACCGGACATGTGATTTGGGATCCCAGCCCTTCCTTTGCTTATTAGACCATTTCCTGGACATTCTCAATATTTCCCTTTTAAGAATTTTTTTAATGTTTCTTTTTGAGAGAGAGCATGAGCAGGGGAGGGAAAGAGAGGGGGAACGGAAGATCTGAAGCAGGCTCTGCGCAGACCGCAGTGAGGCCGAGGCAGAGCTTGAACTCACAAACCATGAGATTATGACGGGAGCTGGTATCAGATGCTCAACCAGCTGAGCCCCCCAGGTGCCCCATCCTTTTCACTGTTTTCCTGAAAGAAGTGTTTCTTTTTCTTTTGTCGGTAGAATAGGAAAAGATCTATCCCTCAGACCCCCAGCTGTGTGCCAACAAACTTGTGTGAGTGTGACTGTGAATTTCGGTTTGAGTGAATCTCACTTCCGCTTTACCGTTTGGGTAGAAGTGGGCTTTTTGGCCTCGAGTGTGTGAAAAGCAAGACGTATCTGTATCAAATCCTGGCAAACTTCAACCACAAAAGATGTTTATTCCTTTCAATTCTGTTTCCAGTTGGATTTAAGCGTGGCATAGGCTGGGAACACTGGGAAGGAAGAATTTTCTCCTTGTCATTGTTGAAAAAAAATCACCTTGGTCAGGGACGAGTCCTTTTTGATTTGGTCTGGATTTCCCCCCTTACTCACGGGCACGACGAAATGTGCATTCAGCATTTAACAGTCACCAACGGAGCCCCTTCGGATGGCCATTAGCCGGAGTTGGGTCCTGAGATGTTGGGTCGGGCTCCAGGCGATGGGCTACCCTTCTCTGAAGTCATGTGCTTCCTCACTGCGCAATCCAGACAAAACAAGGAGAATCATCTCCAGGAATTCCTTCTGGAGGAAGGGAGTTGAGGACACGTGGCAGAATAGGGGAAACTGGGCATCCCCAAACTTCTAGGCAGTTTAAAGAGCTAGGCACCCCCACACCGGGATGAGTACATGCAGGCTTGACAGCAGGACAAGGCCAGAAGAAGCAGGCTGTCCCCGGGCCCCCAGGCTGAGGTCCTGAAGGGGCTCAGACTCAGGAAGGACGCTTGTGGATTCCTGAATACACGTCCTGAAGCCCAGCATCCGGAGTGAGACACAAAGACACAAAGATTCTCAGCTCCTTTCTCATTGTCACTGAGAAAGCGGCTGCGAGTTTCTAGAAGGATGTTTCCTCTTATTTATGTCCATTATAAAATCTACATCTAGCATGACACTATCCACTGACGGGGGCCGTTCCCATGACTGTTAGCAGGTTTGGCGCTTATCAGGAATCCACTTGGGGTTTCCATTGCAGCTGTTGCATCATTAAAGAACAAACAGCACTTAGCTGCTCCCCTCCGTGTCCTAACTACTCCCTCCGAAGACCCCATGTGTCCCCCCGGGGGCTCCCTGCGTGTACCCACAAGGCACTATGGCCCCAAGCCATGACCAGTGTGGCCGGGAGCTCATTCCTTTTTCGGAGTCAGGCTGCCTGGAGTCAGAACAGGAAGAAGCATCCGGCACTGAATTCATGTGGGTGCTGTGCCCACGCATGGACTGGGGGAGGGGGCAAGAAAGCGGTGCCAAGAAACAGAAAATACAACGACAGGAAAAGAGGGACCTGGAGAAGGAGAAGGGAGAGAAGGAAAAAATAAAAGAAAGAATAAAAAAGAAGATGAGAAAAAAACATTGGCAGGAAACGGAGAAGAAAAGGAAGGTAGGGAGAAAAGGCAAGGAGGAAAAAGAAAGAGAGAGAAATAGACGGAGGACAAGAAAAGAAGGCTGCAGGAGAGGCGGAGCCATGTGGCTGGGGTGGCCTGATTGTGACTAACCCTCTGACGGCGTGGAATGGAAGGCCGGCCGAGGCCGCGGGCCAAGCCCCAGGCAGGGGGCACCCAAAAAGCCTGGAGACCCTGTCCTCTGAGCCCCAAGCCTTCATTTGTGCTCCGAGCTCCTGGAATCCTCCGGGACTGGCCAACTGTGCCGGGGAGGGAAGAGAATGTCTCAGTACAGTGTGTGCATTAGAGAATTAGCCTCTTAGGTAATAGGATTATTGCGAGCCGGGCAGGCCACGGCCTCGAATGGAGATGTAGTGCCTCTCTGCCTCTCTGATAGAGCATCAGTCAAGTTTCCCCCCGAAGAAATTTCCTATTAATGGATTTGATGGCACAGCAGGACAGGAGGTAGTTGGAGCTGGCCAGTGGCGGGGTGTAAATTGCCTCCGATGAAACGGTGGAGTCACTTTGTGCCTTTTAAACAAGATAAAAATTAGTGCGAGGCCTTGATGAACTGGCCTTGGCCGGTGGGGACAAGGAAAAAGCAGAGGCCTGGCTAATTTGATTCCGGAGCTCTGCCTGCAGACGGCCGGGCTCCTCCGGGAACGGAGGCAGACACGCAGACGGCGGCGGCCCAGGGTGGGTAATGAAAAGCCCTGAGGATGCGGGGCCTGCAGGCCTGTGCCTGGGCTGTGTGTCCATCTGCTCCCAACATGGTGCCCAGGAGGGCGGTACTCACGTCCGTGCTTGGCGCTTTCCAGGACTCCAACAGCCTGGGTCTAAACCCTACGGAGCACTCTGAGACTCAGCGCAAGAGCCCAGGTCTGTGCAGGCGCACCGTCCTGCTCCTTACCACGGAGCTTGCCCCCATTTTCCAGGTTAAAACACAGAGCCCAGAGAGCCTCCACCACTTGCCTCCATTCCCACAGCCTGTTAGGCGTGGGGCTGGGGTCCCTCAGATTCCTGGCTGCAGCCTTGGATTTACAGTCGTGTCTCCCATCTCGTCCAGGAAATTTCACTGGCCTCTAAAACTTTTACCACCAAAGAGCCTGACCTTTTAAAACCTATAAACTTAGAAAAAGTTCTGCCATCTGTCGGATCATCTGGCCCCACCAGGCGCCCACCTGCTGGGGAAGGGCTTCGGGTCTGTCATCTGGTTCTGAGTGGGGTGCAGCTTCACGCTCCCCCCGCAGCTTGTGGAGGGGGTCCTTGGAGCTCCTGTGGGCTCTGCCCCTCAGCTCTGGGAAGGGCATGGGGGCCGGTGGGGGAGCCCTTCTCCGCCGCTTCCAGGCACCTGACACGTCCTGGCGAGGAGACTGAAAGGTTTAGGGGAAGCCGGGGAGATGGGAAGGGACCTGGGTCAGGGTCGTTTTCTGCCCAAAGAGGCAGCAGCGGCCCTTCTGGAGAGGAGAGAAAGCGGCGGTCTCTTCCCTCCTGGCCTGTTCCTTCCTTGGTGCCCATCACGTCCCACCTCGACATTTCCTCTGTCAAGGCCCTGCGCCTTGGAATGCCCGGGGTCTGCGCCATTCCCAACAGCCTCTGCCAGTTAGCAAGGACACTGTGTGCCAGGCACTGTGCTCAGCTCTATCACATTTAACCTCTATTTCCTATGAAGAGATATTATTATTCCCATACTGCAGACGAGAAAAGGAAGGCACAGCGGAGTGAAGCGGCCCGTGGAGACTTCCAGAGCTGATAAGTGGGGGGTGTGGTGATAGGTCCTACAAATGCGAAAGCCTGGGCTCCTAACCACCCAATGACACGGAGTCCAGAGCATTCCGTAGCCCTGAGGCCCAGGCTGACTGGAGTCTGGCTCTGACCCCATGTAGGGATGGGCGTAGCCCCCAGTCCTGCCTCGACTGCTCTCAATGAAAGGGCAGGCTCATTGGGCTGGCCCTACATCAGCCTGCAAATGAAAGATATTTGTATTAAAGTGTAGTTGTAAGTAAGAATATAGGATAACTTTATGGACCATTACGTACAGTGTTTTCCCCAGGACAGACTGGATTCAGAAATACGACCCTTTCCCATCCTAGCCCCAGGATAGCCAGCTTCCACAACCACTAGGTATGGGGCCTCACGGCTCACGTGGGACCAGGGACCTTCTGCAACACCCCCCTCCTGGGATGGAAATAACGTTAGAATTTCTGGACTAGAATATGATTCTGTCGAGTCTCGTGCCTGGGGGGAGGCTTCCTTCGAAGAATGAGGTTTTCTTGTCCTCTGTCACCTGGAGAAGAAGCCTTTTCTAGTCCTCCAAGCAGAGAGGATGGAAATCCTGAAGCAGGTGGCACAGTGGGGCTTTTTGCTGTCAATATGGACCCTGCTGAGTTCATTCTAAGGCACCACCGTCCACATGCAGACAGGCAAGCAGTGGAGGCGAAGAAGCCCCCAAGCAGGGGGGCCGTGAAGCTGTGCTTCTCCTTTGGGACCTTCTAAAGCATCGTAGGGATGCAGGGAGGGATTCTACGGGTCTGGGAGGACCCAACACCCTGTGTCCTACAAGACCGAGTGTTTCTGTCTGCAAATACGCCTTTGCTTCCTTGTCCTGTCTCTTTCCTTAATAGGTGTTCATACGGGAATCCCCAACCTCCATCCGCTGCACTAAGGGATGGAGGGTGCGGGGGACGGGGGTCTGTTCCCGGTTGAGCTGGTGTGGCGCCAGCAGCAATGGTGTGAGAGAGAGAGAAGCGCCCAAGCAAAGTAAGACCCCAGGGGCCCCGCTGCCACACCTTCCTAGAGATCTTCCTGAGGAGACCCGGGACTTGTTTTCCTAAGGGCGGTGGCAGTCCTTCGCGCAGGCGGTGTGGCATCATGGTGTGTGACACAGCAGAGAGGCAGCCCCGCCCTTCTCTTCCCTCCCCTCCTTCCTGGTGCAGGAGGGCGGCCATATTGCTCTGGGCCCTTACAAGTATCCAAGGCCCTGATGTTCCAGCTTCTGGAGAAAGTCTCCTTCCGATTAGATGAAGCTTCCCTTCTACCTCAGCCCCCAGGTACCCATCACATTCTCTTTGTTGGCCACAAACAACAGAACCAACTCCAGGGCGATCTCCAGGGGACAAGGTCACCCTGGAAAGTGTGTCCAGAATCCGCAAGCAAAGGCTGGGCCTTAATGTGGCTGGCAGCGTGTCACTGGCCCATCTGGTCACCCCAGAGCTGGGCCCAGGGACAGAAGGTTGTTGGGCTTAAATTTCTCTTTTACTCGAATTTTGATTTCTAGAAAGGAAGGGACCAAAGAGGCCTTTTTATCCCTTCCCTTGTTTCTCGGAAGATTAGTGCCTTAATGTATTGTTATTAGTATTTTCCAAAAAAAAATTTTCAGAGAAAGAAAAGTCACAAGCCCCCTTGGGATTCCAAAGCAAAGTTTCCTCTACTATTAAACTTTAATTGCACTTGGTACCATTTGAATCATTTCCTTTTATCCTGTAGAAATGAGTTCCATCTCCCATCCATCCTCTCCGTGGTCTCTGAGAGGGTGAGAACACAAGTGGTCATTTCCAGGCTCTTCCAGAGGCAGAGGATGAAGACATATACCAGCATTCGTGCGGCTCCGCATGGTTGACGCTGCACTTTCCCGCACTCACCCTGACGCTCAGGAGAGCTCTCTGAGGTAGGTGATCTTGTCCCCACTGCAGAGCTGGGGGGCTCCGGCTCTGAGACACGGAGCAACTCGCCCAAGGTCACTCAGCAAACAGGCGGGCGAGCCTGGTTTAGAACCCCAAGCCAAGAGTCTCTCTTCTGCCCTTTACACTGCAGGAAGGAGTGGGGAGGAAGGACCATCAGGCCGTGTGGTTCTTGCCTCGGGGGTGGTGAGACTGGACCCGGGGACGGTGTGGGGAAGGAGGCATGTTCCTCATCTACGCTGTCCTGCCTGTAAATGTTGTCCTGTGTAAATGCATCACCTCATTGAAAAGAAACGAGATGGGTCCTTAAAAGGGAGCAGGAGGAAGAATAGAACACCAACCGACTCTAGCCCTGCTTCCATTGCGAACTTCCAGTGTGGCTATGGGCACACCGTCTACACCTCTGTCTTACCACCTACCAAATCCACAGACTCTTTCTGAGACTAGAATAGTTCCGTAGTTATTCACCTGGAATGGGGCAGGCAATGCCAGCGTCACCTGGTTCACATCAAGCACGCCCCCTCCCAGATACTCTGAGACCCGCTCCCTTACCCCCCACCCCCAACAATCACGAAGATCACATTTCATGTGTTATGAAAACAGCACAGACCGTGGAGTCAGACTTGACCTCAAGTCTCAGTTGCTTGGCTCACGAGTCCTTCAACCCTGGTCCAGACACCTACAGCAGCCACCTCAGTTTCCTCGTGTCTGGAGTGGGCAGAAGCACGTGTGCTCCCCCCGGGGGTCGTGAGGACTCAAGGCACTGAGGGAGGCACAGCTCACAGCCCAGTGCCCGGGACAGAGCACAGGCTCAGAAGCTGTTCGTTTCCTTCCCGGTACAAACAGAAGGGATCAATAGTATTAATAAATAAATGAGGTAATGGCTTGTGAACACTCTAAAAGTTAAATACAGCAAGAGAACCTGAAAGGGGTGGGTTCCCAGCAGCCTGGGAAGAGGGGAGGGGTGAGTCAGGGAGCAATAGCTTGTGAGTGAGCCTGGCTCCCTCACCTGCCTCCAGCGTCACCTTCCCAGCGAGAGCTGCTCCGGCCGCCCTGACATTACACCCCACTCGCTCCCTGTGTTCCTTCCCCACACTGCTGCTCGCACACTGCACGCTCCGTTTATTTGTCGTGTTAATTATCTGTTTTCCCTGCTAGAAGGTGAGCGCCACAACGGTGAGCATTTTCTGCTCTCAGCTTACTGAAGTGTAATTGGGAAATAAAATCGTGTACGTTTAAAGTGCAGAGCGGTGATTGGATATACATATGCCTTGTGAAATGATTACCACGATCAAGTTAATGAACATATCCACGCCTCACATCGCTCCCTTTTTGTGTGAAGCTGCTTCAGGTCGCCTTTCCTAGCAAACTTCAGGCATACAACACTGTATGGTTATGTTACTACCATGCTCTGTGTAGGTCCTCAGAGCTTGTCTTTTTTTTAAGATAATGTTTTTCAATGTGTATTTGTGAGAGAGAGACAGAGACAGAGTGTGAGCAGCTGAGGGGCAGAGAGAGGGAAACACAGAATCCGAAGCAGGACCCAGGCTCTGAGCTGTCCGCACAGAGCCGGACTCGGGACCCAAACTCACAAACTGAGAGATCATGACCTGAGCTGAAGTCAGACCTTCACCAGCTGAGCCACCCACGTGCCAGAACATTCATCTGACAACGGACAGTTTGGACCTTTGATCGACATCTCCCCCACAACCCCCCCCCCATTCCCTGGCAGCCACCATCCAGCCTCTGCTTCACAAATTTGACTTTTTGTTTGTTTTAGATTCGACATATAGTGATACCATACGGTATTTGTCTTTCCCTGTCTGGCTGATTTCACGTAACAAAGTGCCGTCCAAGTTCGTCACACGGCAAGGTGGCAGGATTTCCTCTTTTAATGTCTAAATAATAAATATTTCAGTGTATGTACTGATCCTATTTTCTTTATCCACACAACACGGGAGTGCAGGTACATCTTCGGGTAGTGATTTCACTTCCTTTAGGCACATGCTTAGGAGTGGGACAGAGGTCGTCCTATGTTTGAATTTTTGAGGACCATCCACGCTGTTTTGCACAATGGCTGCACCAGTTTGCATTCCCACCAGCAGGACACAAGGCTCTCCTCTCATCCGCATTCTCCCAAATATTTCTCATTTTCTTGTATTTTTGATAACAGCCGTCCTAACAGTCCTGGAGTGATAGCTCACTGTGGGTTAGACTTGCATTTCTCTGATGCTTACCGGTGCTGAAAACCTTTTCACGTACCTATTGACTATTTGACTATCTTTTTTGGGAAAATGTCTATTCAGATCCTTGGCCCATTTTAAAATCAGATTTTTAATTTCTTGCTACTGAATATATGGGTTCATTATCTTATACATGAAAACCTCATCAGACATATGGTCTGCAGGTATTTTCTGCTATTTTGTTGGTTGCCTTTCATTTTGTCAATTATTTTCTTTTATTCATTTATTTATTTATTTTTGAGAGACAAAGAGAGACAGTGCGAGCAGGGGAGGGTCAGAGAGAGAGGGAGACAGAATCAGAAGCAGGCGCCAGGCTCTGAGCTGTCAGCACAGAGCCCGACACGGGGCTCAAACCCACAAACCGTGAGATCATGACCTGAGCCGAAGCCGGACGCTTAACCGACTGAGCCACCCAGGTGCCCCAATTATTTCTTTTCTGTACAGAAGTTTTTGGTTTGATGCACCCCTACTTGTTTAGTTTGGCTTTTGTCGATTGTGCTTTTGGTGTTACATCCGAAACATAATCGCCAAGATGAATATCAAAGACCTTTTTCCCTGCATTTTCTTTTTTTTTTTGATGTTTATTTATTTATTTTTGAGAGAGTGAGTGGGGGGAGGGGTAGAGAGAGAGAGGAGACAGAGAATCAGAAGCAGACTCCTTGCTGTCAGAGCCCGATATGGGGCTTGAACTCATAACTGTGAGATCATGACCTGAATTGAAGTCAGACGCTCAACAGACTGAGCCGCCCAGGCCTCCTCCTTACTTTCTTCTAGGAGTTTTATGATTTCAAGTCTTACATTTAAGCCCTTAATCCATCTCAAGTTATTTTTGGTGATGGTGTAAGATAAGGGTCCAGTTTCATTTTTTTTTTCCTAACCCAACTTATTGAAGAGACTGTCCTTTAGAGGCAGAGAGTTTTACTTGTTTTGTTGATTGTTGAATTCCCCAAAACTCGGGGAGTGCCTATCACATAATAGATGCTCAGTAAATATTTGTTGGGTAAACGAATGAATGGCAGTAGTAAACGGGAAGAAAAATGGGGCTACTTAGCAAAATTCACCTGTGCTCTGGAGCCTCCTGACCTTGGGGGAGCGGCTGCCACCTGAGGTCGTGGGGATGCTGCCGGGCCCACAGCTGGGACTCTCGGTCCCACGCCCGGTTCTGGAGACACACGGAGCAAAGTGCCACAGCCCCACCGCCGTCATCGCTCTGGTCTGCTGCTGTCTTGGGCAGTGACCCAGGAGGGCTCCGCTGACCGCTGGCTGGCTGGTAAAGTAAGGCATGTCTTGGAATGGAGACCATCTGGGCTCCTGACCCACCACTAACCGGAGAGACTCTGACATAGAGCCTGCAGTCCTGTGTGCGCCCACAGAGACGACACAAGGGGGAGACGGCAGGTGTAGGAGAAATCCAGCTTCACCCCTAACAACGGCGAGGTAGTGAGACTCCACAGGAGGTCCAGGCTCCGGAGCGCTCTTCCCACACCACTCAGTGGAGAGGCAAGACCCAGTGAGGAGGCCACACGGCCCCCCTGCTGCAGGGGCCCCTGTCTCCCTCACTTTGGGTTCATGGGAGAGCAATCAGCCTAAAGCGAGGCCCTCAGCACATCCTGGCAGACACACCTTCCTTTGTATCAACTCTCAGGAGTTGGAGGCACCAGAGAGCGCTCCCTTGGGCCTTCGAGACCGGCTAGTCCTGCCTCCATCTGGCACCCACATCTCTACGCCCTCCCCAGCCAATGCTCTCTTGGGTTTCGCTTGCACATCTCTAGTGATAAGACCTTTCACGACGGCCACTTCATTTTTGCAGAGATCTTTCTCATACGGCTCCCTGCATGGGTCTCTCTAAGGCTTCCATGCATCCCTCCCCCTCCCCCCACCCCATGATATTCTCTGGGACATTCAGACATTGATACTGAGCCCACAGGCCAAACCCCTCCCTTGTGCCAGCACGGAGTGGAGCGGGAAGGGCCCAGTCGGGGAGGGCAGAGGCCGTGCGAGGCTCACCTTAGGATCCGGTGTCTCCCATGGGCTGGGGGCCTCCTCCTCCATGCTGGATGGAGTCCGCTGAGTGGACGGAGGAGCCAGAGAAGCAGCGCATGCTTCCGCATCTGTAAGTGAGGACAGTGAACCTCAGGGAAGCCGAGTGACTTCAGCAAGGCCGTGCAATTCCCACCCCCAGAGCTCGCTCCCAGTTCAGAGGGTTTTCCCGAGTTCCAGACCAGTGTGTCTAGAGACTTTGTTTTGAGCCATCTTCTCTTCTCTTCAGGTCTGGGCTGTCTGGCTCCAGAGAGGTGGCCCGCCGGGCTCCTGTTCCCTCTCTGTGTCACCTGCTGTGACCTTCCCTTCTTCTGTCCACTCCACCTTACAACCTTGGCTCCAGCTTTTTCCTCCCCCGGGCGCTCTCTCTTCCCAGACGTCCACTTGGCTAATTCCCCCTCGCCTCCTTTCCAGTCTTCGCCTGAACTTCACCTGTTCAATGAGGTCTGTCCTGACTAATCCACTCACTGCCCTTGGCTGCCTGGCCGAACGTGGGCGCACCTGACCC
>NC_043710.1:104585792-104586839 GCF_006229205.1 Suricata suricatta | reverse complement strand
AGGGGGAATTAGCCAAGTGGACGTCTGGGAAGAGAGAGCGCCCGGGGGAGGAAAAAGCTGGAGCCAAGGTTGTAAGGTGGAGTGGACAGAGGAAGGGAAGGTCACAGCAGGTGACACAGAGAGGGAACAGGAGCCCGGCGGGCCACCTCTCCGGAGCCAGACAGCCCAGACCTGAAGAGAAGAGAAGATGGCCCGAAACAAGGTCTCTAGACACACTGGTCTGGAACTCGGGAAAACCCTCTGAACTGGGAGCAAGCTCTGGGAGTGGGAATTGCACGGCCTTGCTGAAGTCACTCGGCTTCCCTGAGGTTCACTGTCCTCACTTACAGATGCGGAAGCATGCGCTGCTTCTCTGGCTCCTCCGTCCACTCAGCGGACTCCATCCAGCATGGAGGAGGAGGCCCCCAGCCCATGGGAGACACCGGAACCTAAGGTGAGCCTCGCACGGCCTCTGCCCTCCCCGACTGGGCCCTTCCCGCTCCACTCCGTGCTGGCACAAGGGAGGGGTTTGGCCTGCGGGCTCGGTATCAATGTCTGAATGTCCCAGAGAATAGCACAGGGTGGGGGGAGGGGGAGGGATGCATGGAAGCCTTAGAGAGACCCATGCAGGGAGCCGTATGAGAAAGATCTCCGCAAAAATGAAGTGGCGGTCGTGAAAGGTCTTATCACTAGAGATGTGCAAGCGAAAGCCGAGAGAGCATTGGCTGGGAAGGCCGTAGAGATGTGGGTGCCAGATGGAGGCAGGACTAGCCGGTCTCGAAGGCCCAAGGGAGCGCTCTCTGGTGCCTCCAACTCCTGAGAGTTGATACAAAGGAAGGTGTGTCTGCAGGGATGTGCTGAGGGCCTCGCTTTAGGCTGATTGCTCTCCCATGAACGCAAAGTGAGGGAGACAGGGGCCCCTGCAGCAGGGGGGCCGTGTGGCCTCCTCACTGGGTCTTGCCTCTCCGCTGAGTGGTGTGGGAAGAGCGCTCCGGAGCCTGGACCTCCTGTGGAGTCTCACTACCTCGCCGTTGTTAGGGGTGAAGCTGGATTTCTCCTACACCTGCC
>NC_043710.1:104572328-104585692 GCF_006229205.1 Suricata suricatta | reverse complement strand
CCCAGGTCTGTTTTTTCACATCACTCAAGCCTCAGACCCTGGGAGACCGAGGTTGGGGTGGCTATGGGGGGCTGGGCACACTGCACTGTCCCAAGTGATTTCAGCCCCAATAACCTCGTGTTCCTCCTCTGAGTCTCCTTCCCAGTAGAGCCACCCCCCCCGCCCCCCCCCCCCGCCCCCGAAGCTCTCCAAATGCTGCAAATAGACCCTGAAGTGCCTTGCTGGCCTGGAGTAGCTTCCCAGAGAGGACCCTTTCAATCTTCCTGCTTCCAAGTATTTAATTAGTCCTAAATGAAGAGTCCTCCAAAAGCATACAGCACTTTTGCACGTTTGCTGACATAATCACATTTGCTGTTGCCTCTGATGGTCCTCCTGGAAGCGTCCCTTCCCTTCTGGCTCCCCGGAAGGTGGCTTAATGAGCTCTGGGAGCAGCAGCACTTTTCAAAGTGTGTCCCCTGGTCTCACGGGGCCTCTGAAGTCTATAGCACGCTGTGTCATTCCACCGAATAAAGGCTGAACTGACCATCGAGAGTATTTCGAACCCCCCCACCCACGATCCCCACGATTCGGTCTTTCCAGGCTTGGGCTTCTTGTGTGCCATGTCACAGAGTCAGCACGACTGTCCTGTGATTGTCACCCCTTCCTTACAGAGGGGGAAACCGAGGCTTGCTGTACTGTGGGAACCCATGGAGGGTAGGGATTAGACAGGCGGGGATACTCACCACTATACTAACGAGGAGAGGGTAGGGATTAGAAACCGGGGTGGAGGGTGCCTGGGTGGCTCAGTCGGTTAAGCGTCCAGCTTTGGCTCAGGTCATGATCTTATGGTTCGTGGGTTGGAGCCTTGCATCGGGCTCTGTGCTGACAGCTCAGATCCTGGAGCCTACTTCTGACCCTCCCCTGCTTGAGCTGCCTCTCTCTGTCTCTCAGAAATAAATAAAAAATACAAAAAAAAAAAAAAGAAACCGGGTATGGTGGTCATTAACGTTACGCTCCAGATATTCTGGCTGTCCCCTCTTCTGGGTCCTTGGACAGATTGCCCTTCTGGCAACATGGCTGTTGAGTGGGTTGCATGATGAGGGCATCAGGACAATGAGTTAATTGTGAGCATAAGCGACAGGGGTGTCTTCCGGGCCTTCTCTCTTTCCTTCTGCCATGGTGACCACGGATGTCCCAGATGGACGCTGCTCCACCAGCCTGGGTCTCAGGGGGAGGACGTGGCCCAGGACCAGAGCTGGCCTGCAGTGGGCGCACAACATCATGTGAGTCACTGAGATTTGGGGGTCACGCGTCACCACGGTATAACCCAGACTCAGCTCTGCTACTTTCTAGCTCTGGGGCCTTGGATGAGTCAGTCAGATTCTCCAGGGCTTGGCAGCATGGATGGATGGCATCTAGCATGGAGTTTGGGGGAGAAGTTAATGAGACAGTATGAGTAGGATGTTTAGTGTTTTGTCTGTCACACAGTAAGTGCTCCGTAAATTCAAGTTGTAGTCACTTTTGTTACTATTGTTATTATTATTAAGGATATTGATTGTCCAGAGTCCCTTCATTGGAAGTGGTTGGTAGGGTGTGGGAAGAGGGAGGGACCATATTTTTGAGCAGCTATGACCTGTCTTATATTTTTTTTACTTGATAATGTTTCATATTTTTTTAACATATGCAATTATTTTCCATCATTTACAATACGGTAGTTACAATGACACTCCAAACAGAAAAGCAAAGTAAAAAATCAAAACCCCAACTTCTATGACATGTCTTATATACTTGCAAAATCCTCATGCTAGGTATTGGATCTTATAATCCCTATTTTACAGATGAATAAACTGAGGCTCAGAGAACTACTTAACTTGTCCAGCATCATGAAACCATTAAGTGATGGCTCTAGGTTTTGAATTTATGCTTGGGTGACTCTCTCCCCATCATCTCCTTTACCCTCCTTGAAAGAGAATCCCCCCACGCTCTTGCTGCATTGGTGGGAATGCAAACTTGGGTGGCCACTGTGGAAAACAGTATGGAGGTTCCTCTCAAAATTAAAAATAGAAGCACCCCATGATCCAGCAATTGTGTTACTAGGCATTTACCTGAAGAATACAAAAATACTAATTCAAAGGGCTACATGCACCTTGATGTTGATTGAAGCATTCATTCCAATAGCCAAATTATAGGAGGAGCCCAGGTGTCCATCGATCGACGAATGGATGAAGAAGAGGTGCTACATACCCAATGGAATATTACTCAGCCATAAAACAAATGAAATCTTGCCATTTGCAGTGCCATGGATGGACCTAGAGAGTATCATGCTAAACAAAGTAAGTCAATCAGAGAAAGACAAATACCATATGATTTCACTCATCTGTGGAATTTAAGAAACAAAACAAGCAAGGGAAAAGAGAGAGAGAGAAACCAAGAAACAGACTCTTTAACTATAGAGAACACATTGCTGGTGACCAGAGGGGGGGGGGGTGGAGGGCGGGTCCTAGAGGTGATGGGGATTAAGGAGGGCGTTTGTTGTGATGAGCACTGGGGGATGTATGGAAGTGTTATGTAAATACATTGTATACCTGAAGATAAATTGTCACTGTATGTTAACTAAGTGGAATTTCAATAAGAACTTAAAAAGAGAGAATTCCTCCTGCTGGGCACACAGTCCTCTCCTAACCCCCACATGCTCCACTCTAGTGTCCAGCCAGCCCCCTCACTTTTCCAGGTCTGCACAGCTTGTCATGGGCTCCACCTCGTTTTGGGCCCCTCCCCCTTCACCTGCTTCTCTTTGCCCGGGTAGGGGAGCCCGTGGGGTTCTCAGGAGTCTAGCCTAACGCGGTGTGTGCACCCTTCTAACCCCAGAGCACCAGGGCAGGGACCTCTCTCCCAGCGAGATCAGACCTCCAAGGAAGCACTCTGCTTTGGGAAACAGAGACCACAGCTCTCATCCGGGCTCCGCACTGAGAACAATAGTCCCTTATTTTTGTAGCTTCTACTCTCAGGAGCACATTTAACTTTGCCACAGCTCCTGTGACCTGGAGGCCACCTGCTGCCTCCACCATCTCCAAACACTGGATATACTACATCCATCTGGATACTAAAGCTTCTAGATGCTCCATCGGAAAGCCCTGAGTTCAAGTTCTACTCTTTCACCTCCTCAGTGTGTGGCATTAGGTAAGTCGCTTGACCTCTCTGGGCCTCAGTTTCTGGATTCATAAATTTATCCTACCCTAACGACTAAGTTAGACACCCTATGGGAAGTCCTCAATGGTAGTGTGACACACAGTGAGTGTCCCATCGGGAGGGCTATCCGTAATCAGCCTCCTTACCGTCACCTTTATCATTATCTAGGGTTTATCATTATCCTCTCCCAGTCTCCTCTGCAAAGGGACAGCTTTGAGCGAGCTGGTCTGGTTCCCCTCCAAAGCTGAATGACCACCTCAAACACGTATGCACACATACACGTGCATATAGGTGTGCACACACCACACACACACACACACACACACACACACACAAGCACCCGCTATGCTGCCCAAAGGGGCAGAGCAAGGGGCCCCAAGCCTGGGCTACAGTGATAGGCCTGGGCTCTGCCCTGGTATCCTCAGCGTCAAGTTCAGGGAGAGCGCTGTGGTGGCTGAAAGGTGAGAGGACAGGGCGTGCAGGGGGAGCTGGGCTAAGTGGCCGGAAGGATCTGCAGGCCGTAGGGAGTCCTACAGCCTGGAGTGAAGCCCCAGAGCCATCTCCTGTAGCTCCATAAAACCTAATGGATGTCTGAAGCGTCACCAGTGAGGGAAGGTCTGGGAGACAGAGCTTTCAAACCCCCCAGGAACCAGGGCTGAGATACAGTGGTGGAGTGAGGGGGCCACGTGCAGCCTCGGGGACGAGGGTGGGAAGACAGAGCGTAGGCTCTGCTGGGGGGGGCCTCCTCCCAGCATCCCTGGGAGGCAGGGGGAAGGAGCAGTGACAGCAGCATGACTGACGCGTCACCAGGGGTCCTTCCCCCACCTGCATACCTGGGGAAGGCACAAAGGCTTCCCTCGCAGCAGCTGAGCCTTCCTTCGGGGAAACAGGGGTGTGCGCGCCCCCTGCCTGGCACCTAGGCTCCGTGCAGGGTTTGTGCGGGACTCAGGACGATGCCTGAGCTGCAGCCCCTCCACGCTCAGGTTAGCCCCGTGCGGGAAAGCGGGTGGCCTGCTCCCTGGTGCTGGCAGCCTGGCTCTCCAGAAAAGAGGGTGTCTGCTGTCAGGGGGAGGAGGGCAGTGCAAGGGGCCTTCCCTTCCCTCCTTCTCCCCTTGGATGGCACACGCGAGCCATCTCCGCCATCTGCCCACAGCCTATAATTCAGCCGCCCAGCTGCACGGGGGTGCCTGACTGATTGGGGGGAGGGCAGATTGCTGAGTGAGTGGCGTGACTGGCAGGTGCCCCGCGTGCCCAGCTGCCCCGGGGAGCAGAAGCAGGCTCCGTGAGATGCTCGGCGGCCCCGAGCCCCAGCTCCCGGGCGGGCCGTGAGGCCTCCCTCCCAGGACCCCCGGCCCCCTCTACCACCATCATCCTTTACAGCAACGCTTCTGTCGCCCCAATGTGCAAACGAGTCCTCTGGGATGAGGTCAGAATTCAGGTTCTGAATCAGCAGGCCTGAGAGGACCAAGGATGTGCATCTCTAACCATTCCCATGCTGCGGCTGCTGGTCCAGAGACCGGTGCACGCCGGGTAGGAAATTTCGACTTTACGTAGCTTCCATGTATCACCCCTCTGGGCCCTGGGCACGGCCCTGGGGAAGGGGGTCAAGCATTGTCGTCATCATCGTCGTCATCATCGCTATCGCGCCCGATGCCTCTAATGCCAGGCACTGTGCTTGGCACTTCCTAAGTCTTATGTCGTTCATCCTCACAAGGCCTCGGTGAAAGAGCCCGTTGTCAGGGATTTACAGATAAGACAAAAAGCCCTGACATTCTGAGCTCAGCTACCGGCCCAACGTCGTAAACCTAACGCGTGGTAGAATTAGAATTCAAACTCCTATCTTCTCCAGTAGCCACATCTAAAGTTAGAGAGTAGGAGCCTCTTGTAAGAAGTGACGGTCAAGAGTCAGGGGCGGTGCGGTGGGGGAGAAGGAATGGTCAACGGTTCAATCTCTGGAGTCAGTGTGCCTGAGCACAGGAGACTCCCCAGGCAGGAGTCCGGAGCCACACTGCTTAGATTTGAACCCGCGCTTTGTCACTTGCTGGCCTTGTGGTCTTGGTCAATGTACTTCACCTTCCCGTGTGACTGTGAAGTGTGAAGGATAATAGTAGGGTGATTATGAGGATTATATACGCCATGAGGGCTCATTATATATACACATCTCATAACATATGTAGTCTTCATAATAGCCCCAGTATTGTCTATCTATCCACCTGTCTGTCTGTCTGTCTATCTGTCTATCTATCTATCTATCTACCTATCTGGTGCAATTACCTACAAAGATCAGTTAAAGAGAGGGTCTGGCCCAGATGTAAGTGAGGTGATCACTGTAAAATGGGGATGTTGACATTAGGAGTAAAAACGATTACGTAACTGAGTCCTTAGCATGGGCTGCACACTGTTCTACGCATTGTACATAGAGTAACTCATTTAATTCTCTTAAATGAACGCTATAAGCTAGGTTTAATATTAATCATATTTTATAGATGGGGAAACTGAGGCACAGAGTTTGAACGACTTCCCCAAATCACATGGCTCATCAGTGGTGGAGTTGAATTTGAACCTGGTGAGGTTCGCCCAACACATATCGCCATATTGATCACTGTGTTCAGTGTGGGCACAGGCACCGGAAACCGCAGTAAACACGATGAACTCCCTGTCCCTCCCCCGGGGGGCTGACATTCTCGGGGTCCTAGAATACTACCAGCTATGCACTCAGCTCCGTGCTTGGCACATTCAAAGAAATATTTATTTTTGAGACAGAGAGACAGATGAGCAGGAGCAGGGGAGGGGCAGAGAGAGGGAGACACAGAACTCCAGGCTCCAAGCCATCAGCACAGAGCCCGGACTCAGGAGAACCCACGAACCATGAGATCATGACCTGAGCTGAAGTCGGGCGCTCCGACTGAGCCCCCCGGGCGCCCCAGCTCGGCTTCTCCTCCTACCCCCTCTCTCCTGGGGCAGACATCACAACTGAGCACAGCACTCCTTCCCGCGGAGCCCACCCAGGGCCCCCACGCCTGTCTCGGGACTGCGCTCCAGGCAGCCTCCCCCAGGCTCTCCGGTTTGCGCTGAGACCACATCCTTGCCAGGTCTGGGTAACCAAGCTCTAGTGGAATAAATGAATGTTTCTGACTCCAAAGCCCGTGGTGTCCCCGGGGGGGTGGGGGGGGGCAGCTGGGTAAGGGGACAGGGGTGCTGAAGGCGGCTTGTACGGGAGGGAGCCGTGACGCCAAGAGGAGCCAGGGAGGTGCAGAGAGACGGACAGGCCGACAGCACCTTGACCCTCTTACTCTTGGCCCGGAGCTCGCATCCGGAGGATGAGCAGGATGACCAGGAGTGGAGCCCAAGAGGGGCTGGCCGCCCACACGCAGCCCTGGAGCCTAGGGACACTGAGCAGGGCTGGTAATGCGGCTCGGCCCGGGTCCTTGGAGCCCGGTGCTAGGCTGGGGGAGAGGTGGAGAGGGCGAGGCAAAGGGCAAGCAAGGGGCTCCCCTGACAGATCCCGAATCCGTCGCCAGCCACAGAACACACCTATGGCCCAGCACCCCTCCCAGCCCTGCAGAAAGCCTCGCTGCAAGGCCTGCTTTATGGCTTCTGCCAAATGAAGCACAAACTTAACTACATCACCCCCCCGACAGGACAGGGGAGGGGGCCGGGGGTGGCACACGGGGCTGCTTCAGCCCCTAATCTAATCACTGGTGTGGGTCATTTCAATTACGGACACCAGAGTGTGGTGGGGGCCTGGCCGCTCACAAAAGCCCCCATGCTGTTGCTCAGCTAATTATGAAGCTCTTATGGTCTCAGCAGGTGAATAACTCGGGATGGGAGGCTCTGGCTGCAGAGGTGGAGCACCAGCCCGTACAAGGACCAGGGGGACGCCCCATATGCCCCAGGGCGCGGATGGGAGGTGCAGGGAGGGAGCCCAGCCTTTCTTCCTGGGGGGACCAGGGGACCTGGGGTCTCTACCTTGGGATGCTCAGCCAACCTCCAGGAACCGGTGGAGGAATTCCCTACCTGGAACACAAAATCTGAAGTTTTCTAGAAACCTCAGAGCCACACGGTAGGCCAAAAATTTTAGTTTCACCTCCTTGTGGCACCCTTGCCTTTATATGTGTACTTAGACCCCTGAGAAGGGAGAGGACCCAGGGGCCCTCCAGGCTTGCCCCCCGGTGGGGCTGATGGCACCAGGGGCTGCTCCATGCTGGCTGCGCCCAGGACTGGGCCTGTGATTTCTTTGGTTTGCTTCCCCGTCTGACCTGGCCGGGCTCAAAGCTGGGTCACGGAGAGGGAGGGGATCGAGACCCTCCACGGCCTCATTATTGGCCACACAGACTACGGGAGACCGCAGCAGTGGGAGTTGGAAGCGATTCAGAGATATAATGACATAAAAACGGAGGGCTGCCTGGCTAGCCTGGGGCTGTACTCAGCTAAATCTTTCTTCTAGAAGTCAGCCAAGTCCCCAGACTTGGAGCTGCGATTTCTTGGTGAGTTCTGAAACTACCTTAGATTCTGGGAAACAGCAGATGGTCGGAGCAATCACAGCTGGGAAAATCCCATTTTTGCTCTGTTCCTCAGTTTCCTTCCTCTGTGACACAGGAATCGTGAAACTTCTAAACATTTGGAGGAGCCGAGCTAAAGCTGTTCTGTAAATAAAGGCTGCTGGCGCCCTGCCTTCCTCCCACGGCACAGGGGCCCTCTTCCAGGGCGAGGGGCCCCACGTCACTGGTTAATAACGGCGCTGCCTCCGGACGCAGACCTGACCCTGGGCCTTCGAACGCGTGCCTGGGTGCCATGCTGAGACCAAGGCCATCTGACCCTTGGACGGAGGCGCTCCACACTGGGGCCCAGCTTAGCGGCCAGGCCTCGCTCCTAGAGGGTTGGCTCCTGGAGTCGGACATGAAGGACCTGGGAGACGTTCTCTAGGGAGGAAGCGAAAGAGGGCTTCGTGGAAAGTGGGATGGGATGTCCCTTGGGCAGCCCCCACCGCCCAAGGCCCCGGCGGGAAGGCAGGTGATGGCTTCAGGTTTGGCCCTTGGGTCCTGGAATCAAGGCGCTTCTAGGGAGAACCAGAGCCCGTAAGTGGATTCTGATGGTGGGAGTGGAAGAAAGACCTCAGCCTGAAGTCTGAAGACTACAGTCCATCTGTGGACAGCAGGCAGGTCTTATTTTTATTTTGTGATGAATTCTTTACTCTTCAAAGTGCTATTAAACATGTGGCTTCTTTCCGATCGTCAAAGTTCTGTGATTTGGTTGAGTTAGTGTAAGCAACTCCAATGTCAAGTAGGGTAATCAAAGCTCTGAGAAATTAGGTTCAAGTTCTCCTGGTTAGACAGTGATGGAGTCAGGACCAACCCCAGGACAACGGGAAAGGAAGGAGCCTCGGAGAGGGGCGTTCACCAAGGCCTTTGCCCTGTCACACCCGAGTGAGTGAGGAGACATCTAGGGATCGACCGAGAGGCTGAGGGAGCAGTGGAGGCCGAGGAGGCCAGCGGCAGAGAGGAGGAAGTGAGGAGGGAAGCAGGTAGAGGTTTGCACGGACACTTCCTGTTCACAAACTTCTTATGTTCCTCATTTCATTAACAGCAGCGGCGGGATTTCATGGACAATTGGCGCTGAGCGCTGACTGGGAGGTAATGAGAGAGGGAGGATGCAGGTAGAGGCTGTTTGAATTTAAATTCTTTTTCTTTAGGGGGATGGGGGGCAGGGTTTTTAAAAGGCAATTTTAGTGCTGCAGAAAGTTTCCAGCAAACAGCTTTGGACTTCCGTGTCCTCTGCTGGCGGTGTTTGGAGGGCGGATCCTCGGCCTGCTGTGCTCTGCCCACCAGCCTCCCGACAGACGCCCTGGCGGCGGGAAGGGGGGATGCGGGGGGCTGGGAGTGCGACCTGGGGCAGACTTCCCCTCCGCCCCGGGAAAACACGCTAGAAACGTGTCCAACATCAGCAGCGAGCTGCAAGGCATTGTTCTGCAACAGTCAGTGCGGAACCGCCATGAGCACGGCTGTGTGTGGACCGGACAGAGATGGGGATGAGCCAGAATTAGGAAGCGGGGTGGCTACTCCAGGTGTGGGTGGTCCACGTGAGGAGTGATGTGCACGCACACGTACAACACACCACACGTGTGCACATATGCCACACACACGTCTACACACACCACACACCTACATACACACAGGTACACACACCACACATGTACACACACATCCACATCCTACACGCATGAACACACCTCACACACCTGTGTACACACATGTATACACACCCACACGTGTACACACACCACACATCCCACATACCTGTACACCACACACCTATGTACACACACATACCACACATGCACACACACCACAAACATGCACACACCTGGGTACACACACACACACACACACACACGAGACCCTAAAATGTTCAAAGGGGGATATGGAATAAGGTAAGCGTGAAGACAGAGCGGGGACAGTCGTGCGGTGACCAGGTGGAGAAGGTGGGCAGGCCCCTCCAGACACAGTGGCACAGATGGCGGAAGCACGAGCGGTCAAGGCCTAGACGGAAATGGCAGGCAGGTCCATCTGGCTACATGGAAGACTCCGTAATAAGAAGCCACGAGACATGGAGAAAGTCGAAATAGAAGGAAGGAAATTTTGTGAAGACTTGAACTTCAACCTTAGAATTCAGGGGATGAGGCCATGGAGTGCTGGGAGGTGAGCTGGTCAGTGCACACCCGGCCTCCGGAGAGCAGAGCCAGAAGTCCATCGGTTACCCCAGTGCCACGTGCTCGGGGCTCTCCTGTCTGGACAAGGGTCGGTGGGGCCCCTGGGACAGTGATGGTTAGTTTTGTGTGTTGACTTGGCCAGGCCACAGGACCCAGACAGTTGGGCAAACATCACTCTAGGTGTTTCTGTGAAGGTATTTTTTAGAGGAGATTAACATTTAAATCAGTCGACTTGGGTGAAATAGATGACCCTCCAGAGCACACGGGGGCCTCATCCAATCAGTTGAGAGTCTCAATAAAAAAACACTGAATAACACTTATTCGCTGGAATAAGCGGGAAATCTGCCAGCAGACACCCCCCCCCCCCCCGCCCTCTCTGGACTCAAACTGCAATGATTCCAGGTCCTGGCCTTCCAGCTTGCATGCAGATTCTTGACTGGCCACACGTCCACAACCACGTGAGTGCGATGGACTGAATTGTGTCCACACACGCCCCCTCAAATCCATATGGTGAGTTCCTAATGCCCGGTACCTCAGAATGCGGAGGCAGGGCCCTAAAGAGGCTGTTCCATTTAAATGAGTTGTTAATGTACGCCTTAATCCAATATAACTGGTGTCCTTGTAAGGGGAGGAAATTTGGACAGAGACATGTGCATGCGCAGAGGAAGACCGTGGGAGCACACAGAGAAGACAGCCCTCTATGGGCCAAGGAGAGAGGCCTCAAAACATTCCAGCCTCCAGAGCAGTGAGAAAATTCATTTCTGTTTAAGCCACAAAGTCCGTGGTGTTTTGCTATGGCAGCCCTCGCTGCTACTACTGGGATAGTGGATTTTAATGTCCTTGGACCCAAGGGCCACACACGAAGCCCGCCCCCCCAGCTCAGGGCCTCACACGTGGGCGCGGTGACCACATGCTGTGCTGGATTGGGTCCGGAAGGCCTGCAGCCCGGCTTCCGTCCAACCGTGGGAACAGACATGGCGGCAGTTTTGCATTCTGCTTTGTACAGGGTTGACCTTGGGAATCGTTCCGGTGAGGAACGACCTGTGACCGACTGATTCTGTGTTCTCTCAGGCTCCTAACATGCTCAGGGCTTCATCGACACTCGGTCAAGGTTTCCAATGGCTGCGTGAGTGACGCAGATAAAACGGGGAGATGAGGCGATCTTCTGCTAAAAACAAAAACAAAGTCCAAACCTGTCCACACACACAAGTGTGTATGTACCCAGAAAATTTCTGAAAGACACCGCAGATGCTGTCACCTTTGAGGAGTGGCCTAGAATGAGACGGCGCACTTCCTCCTCTCTGTGTACCTGGAGATGGCCAGACTTGTTCGCCATGAGCGCAGCAGCCCAGAGCCGTTCCACACCTCATTAGGTGTCAGTGCCTGCCCTGAATGAGAAGAGGTAGCAAGAGGGGAGATTTTTAACCCACCACGCCCCCCTCACAACCTCCCCACAAAATTCTGCAGCCTTCCCCGAGGGCCGCAAGGGCACGCTGGTTGAGACCAGCAGCCTCCGGTCTTCACAAGCTGCTCACAGGGCCCAGGGGGAGCGCAGGGGGAGCCCAGGGTCACAGGGAGCCCAGGGGGAGCCCAGGGTCACGGCAGAGTCCCAGCACGACATGGTAGGCCTTGAAGAGCGGTGGGTCAAGACGTCCCGGGAGGGCCAGCCACTTCCCCTCCCGTTGGTCCTCCTGGTCCCAGGTTTGGAAGTAAGTGCTGATGGACTGAAGCTGGAACCAGACTTCCTTCAGGGTCTCTGGGCCTGCTGCTCTCAACAGACGGCGGCTCTGCACGAGAGGGGAGAACGTAGGAGGTGAGCCGGGGGTCTTCCATGCCCCCTGGACTTCCCACTGGCACTGACCGCCGCATCCTCCAAGGAAGCTTTGTAGGGGGCACGGGGGAGGGGGCAGTGGGCTGGGACGGCGTTGGGGACTCTCTCCCACCTGCTCAGGGGAGCGTGGCTGCGCTGAAGGAGGCCCTGGGGAACCTGGCCGCATTGTGTCCTCAGGAAGGCTGCCTAGGCTGGAGGCACCCAGGAGGTGACCTCAGAGAGGGAGGGGCCAGCCCCACTGCCTCGGTGGGAGCTTTAGAGGCTGGATGGTGCTTCCTGTTTAACTGAGATATAATTTACATGTAACATTATATGAGTCTCAGGTGTAGAGCATAGTGTCTGAGATGTGTGTGTGTACGTGTGTGTGTGTCAGAATGATCACCAGAGTAAGTCTGGTTGACATCCAGCACCACCCATAGTTCCATATATTCTTTTCTCACCATCAGAGCCTTTAGGGTATACTCTCCCGAGCAACTTTCTTTCTTTTTAATGTGTCTTATTTATATTTGAGAGAGAGACAGAGTGCAAGCAGGGGAGGGGCAGAGAGAGAGGGAGAGACAGACTCCGAAGCAGGCTCCAGGCCCTGAGCTGTCAGCACAGCTGACAAACTCGCAGACTGCGATCATGATCTGAGCTGAAGTCGGACACTTAACCGACTGAGCCACCCAGGCGCCCCTCTAGCAACTTTCAAGTGAACAGCACAAGCAGCCTCACGAGCTGGCATATCATCGCCGCCTGGGGGCCGTGCTAACCTCTGTATTGTTCCAGTTTCGGTATATGCGGGGCCCAAGTGAGCCCTGAGATCATTCATATGCTTTTTCCGATTAAGCACCTCGGAAAGGAATATATGCAGGCTGTGTGTGTGCACCCTATTATTCTAGAGTCAGCGGCTCAGGGACTTTAGGTAGCTGGTTGAAACTGGAAAACACAAACAAAAACAAGGAAAGTCAACTGAGCGCCTGACCTCTAGGCGAAGAGGAGGCCTTCTGGAAAGCCAGCAGGTGGTAGGCGGCCTTCGGGCTCCAGAGGGTAGTATCAGATGCAGCACAGAGGCCAAGAAATGAGCGCTCCACATTTTTCACCCAGCGGGACACCGGCCTGGCGCTCCGCTGACGGGAACTGGGGCGGAGTGATAAAGGGCTCAAGGCTTTGCACCGACCTGGCACCCAGCAAGCTGGGCTCAGGGACCTCTTCAGCATCAGTGTCCCCTTGAAGGCACGAGAGGGGCCACTCCTGCTCGCTGCTGTACTCACCATGGAGGAGTTTCACCAACAGGATGGACTTAAATAAGCCGAGAACCAAGAAGGCCATGCCAACTGTGAAGACGCCTGACGGAAGGAACCAGAGGAGGCGGCATTAGCCAGCGTCTCTGGAACCTCTCGGTCCCCCCAGTCAGAAAGGCAATGTCCCATCTCTGATAGAAGTCCTGCACCATGAACGCCTGGTGTCCCAAAGCTACTTACTGATCAGAGGGGTGCTCACCGCGCTCCTTGGCATCTCATCAGACGTGTTGACCCTGAAGACGGGGTAGCCCACCAGCACGTTGGCCTTGAACACAATCCTGGCTCGGCAGGTGGGTGGCAGGTAGAAACTTCCCAGATCCACAAGCATGAGGAAGATGCTGGGAATGAGCAGGCTCACGATGTAGACCAGCGG
>NC_043710.1:104533263-104572228 GCF_006229205.1 Suricata suricatta | reverse complement strand
GACTTGCCCAGTAACACACAGTTGGATGAATGCCAAAGAATGGACTAGAATAGCCTGCATCATGCCGAGTTGTGTGTCAGCATCGTAGAGGATGAGCACATAATTCCTGGAGTCAGACTGTCTGGGGGTTCAAGGCCAGGCTCCACAGTTACCCTGTAACCTTGGGCAAGTTAACTTCTCTGTGCCTCAATCCATCCATTTATAAAAATGCGGACACTAGGAGCACCATCTCACAGAGATGTGAGGATTACATGTACACACTTAAAATGGCACCTGGGGTCAAGTAAGTGGTCAGTTTCGTGGTTATTGTCACAATGTCTCCCTGGGCAGCCTCTCACACCCATGACGGATACCAGGAGCCATTTCACTCATGCTTGTGTCCTCTGTGGGGCCACTGAGCCTGGCACATGATAAGGGCTCAAGAGATGCTTGCTGCGTTGTGCTGAAGTCTTATTAGCGATGCCACTTTTAGTTCCAAGAAGGTGGGAGCATGGAGTTAGCACAGATGAGGGATCTCCCATCGAGGTCCGTCCCCCAAGGGCTACCTCTCTGTGGGTCATGCCAGAGAGAGTCACGGACTCCTGCTGACTCGAGGGGGGAAGGGACGTCACCAGCTCAGCGAGACCGCTCTCTGTGGAACTGCCCCTACCGAGAACCCATCATTTCCAACGGACTAAAGGAGCTGGTGCCTTTAAATTCCACAGAAAGGGAAGAAAAAGCACTTTAGCTTCAGTCCGTGTTCCCCATTAGACACCCTTCAGGTGTTAGCAATATTATGCCACAATTTCATTATCCATTAAAGCCAGGTAATAATAAGTACACAAAGGTATTTGGAGCCTATTGATGTTAATGAAAGAGATCAATCTAATTCAGAATGTGTGTGTGGAGAGCTCCGTGGAGATGGAATAGGCCCCAAGGTTAGCCTCTAATTGCCTCCTTGATGGTAGACCCCACCAGTACTCAATTTTGCATGACCGTCTTTATGACATAGTTGGAATTTTTGACGCCCAGACTCGCGCTTCACACCGAAGCCCATCTTCCTCCTCTCCCAAGCCCCTCCCGACATTCCCAATTCAGAAAGAATGGGAAAGTTGCTGCCATTTAAGTAAGATCCTTGCACGGGAGCCCGGGCTTCTGAACTCAGCGATGAGCTGGACCACAGGTCAGCCTGGGTTAGCTTGGGTTAGACTCGAGCAACCTTGGACACACTTCTAGGGCTCTAAATTCCCTCTCTCTCTCTTTCTCCCTCCCGATCTGGTGGAACTCAGAAGGAACATCTCTCAAGTTCATGAGCTGCAGTTAATGGAAACCTCAACAAAACTATCTATCCTAATCTAGAAAGGAAAACTATGTCCAAAAAAGAGGCAAAGATGGGGCACCTTTCTTTCTCAAATGACCCTCTGCATTTTTCTAGGAGCCCCCCCGCTCCTGCCCGGACCAGCATCTCACTCGGTGCCAGGCCATGTGCGTGTCGGTGTGGGCTCACTTTGGTTCTTCCCACAGCTGTCTGCCCTCTTTCATCCAAAATGAATTCTCACATTTTGTTCCCACCTCCTCCCACTTCTACCCTCATTTTCTAAAAAGACAAAACCCCAGAAAGCTGCCATGCAGACGCGGGAAGCTCACCCTGCTGTGTCTGGGACCCGGCGCGCCCGGTAATGTATTGGGGGGAACCTCCCCTCCCGTGGCTGCTGGAGCAGGAGCTGGGCTGCACTCAGACATCGCTGTGGGCAAAAGTGCCAGTGCCCTGGGCCCCCCGGGGAATGTGGCCCGACTCCAGCGTGTAAGCAGTGCCCTCTGACAAACAGCGCGTATTCTAGAGCCACCAGCTAGGACTGCACGTTAGCTGGCGCGAACCCGGCATCCCGAGCACTTGATTTAGTCACGGCGGCGGCAGGGTACATCAGGCCCAGAGGGACAAGGTGTTTAGGAGAGATCATTTTCCCTCCTGCCTGCCTCAGCTTGTCTCCAACCCCCACGGGGCAGCCCAGACAGGGACAGAACAGGTGATTAGCTCAGGAGGGAGCTGGCCCTTTGCTGTCAGGACCCTGGCAGAGCACTGGGCTCCCAATTTCGCATCATCCATTGCCCAAAGGCTATTGAAGGACATCAGGATGCCCCCGTCCCTAACTTCAGAGTGGGGTGACTGGTATGGAGTGAGAGATCACGAGCCCAGCAGGGCAATTAGCAGGTGTGTGGAGGGGGGGAGGGGCTAAGAGAGGCCAAGGGAGACAAGAGACCTGGGATAGCCACTGAACCTACTTTAAGTCTTCCCACAGTTGTATCACGGCTTCTGGGCGTGGCTCCCTGGCCTATGAAACATGGTCTGTGACTGCTCAGAGTTCTCTCCCTTCTCGGTTCCAGAGGGCCAGGGTGGAAGGCAGCCCCCGGGGCAGAGACCCAGGGAACAGCTCCAAAGGCATGCCATGCTATCGATGCCCACCCCTGGCATGCCTCACTGTAAACACTGGAAGTGCAGAGGAAGCTGGCGGTGAACAGGGCCACGGGACGGGACCAGGGAGGATTCTCCTTCCCTAAGCGCTATCACACGCCTCATCCATCATATTTTAAATGGACCTACTGCATAGAAAGCCTGTCGCCATGACGAGAAAGACAAATTAATATGCAGGGGAAAGGGTGACGTGTACTTCAAATGATGGCTGCTTTATGGAAAGAGCGTGAGTGTGTGTGCGTGCACGTGTGTGCGTGCGCACTCCTGTTCACCGGCCCTGCCTCTTGCCTTTGTTTGCCTCCTCCGTGCAGTGTAGGTAATGGTGTGTGCAGCGTTCTCCGGAGTGCCTGGCAGGTGACTGTGTTCCAGCTTGCACGTGCTCCTCCCTCACATTTCCCTTTAATGCTCGCCATTATTCGGGCTGCATTAATAATGTTTGTGGGCTGATATCTTTAAAATTAATGAGGTGTTTACTCTTAGCCAAGAAACTCATTGAAATTAAAAAAGCTTTCTTTTTTTCCCCCTCCTTTTCTCTCATTAAAAAAAAAGGGAGGACAAATAAGCCACGACGCAAACTTTGCTAAAAACCAAGCAGAACGGGCGAACGCTGGACGCCGCCACCAGGAAGGTAGGAGTTGTGACGAGTTGGTTACCCTTTAGACACGTTCAAACCACAGCTATTTCTAGGAGGCCCAGATTGAACAAGGGCTTTGCTAGAAAGCTGCATGGAACATCTTTTGACCAACGGAGGGGCATCTGTGCCCTCAATAATAGCTTATGTGGATACCAGTCTCTCTTGGCATATAATTATCCCGCATAACCATAGCCCCTGGGCTCGTCTGGATTTTCCTTCTTACTCAAAAGGATTGTTTCCAGGAGAATTCATCTTGTGTGTCACACTGACCTGTCTGTACTCTCTATTTTTCCAACAGAGACATTACCTGGCATAAAGGACTCCTCCCCACCCAGCTGTCACCGCCATTAGCTGACTTTGTGCAGAAGAAAAGAAATGAATACTAATAGTGGGTCTACCAGTTGCTGGAACTTGCAGCAAACGATGCGTCAGGACAGTTTGCCAGGAGGACCAGGGAAATGGGGGTGGCTGCTTCTGGAGTGAAACCTAGCGGCTTCGCTGGCCTGCACCCCACCCCTCAGGCTCCCGCTGAGCAGACCCCCCGTGCCAGGGCGGCCTGGGTTCTCACCGAGTCCTTTTAGAGCAGCTGGTCTTTCTCTGAAGATTATGCAGGTGATTTGTTAGCTAACTGCTCAGGATAGTCATGTGAATAATGATAGCTTTATGCATTTGTTTCTGGAATTGATGAATATTTACTCAGTTAAAAACAGGACAGGAGGGACGCCTGGGTGGCTCAGTCAGTTAAGCCTCCGGCTTCGGCTCAGGTCAGATCTCACGTTCGTGGGTTCGAGCCCCGTGTCAGGCTCTGTGCTAACAGCTAGCTCAGAGCCTGGAGCCTGCTTCCAGTTCTGTGTCTCCTTCTCTCTCTACCCCTCCCCCTCTCATGCTCTGTCTCTCTCTGTATTAAAAATAAATAAAATATTAAAAAAAACAGGACAGGAACGTTGAAGAGACCCTCTTCTTCCATTTTATTGTTGTTGCTGTTTGGGGGTTTTCTTTTTCTCCCCCCCGCCCCCCAGCATAAATTAGGAGTGGGGATATTAGTATGTACCGAAAGGCTTTAGGATGCCTGCTAAGGTGGATGGTTCAGGCGTCTGAAAACCATTCTCTTTTGACTCACTTTTGGAATGCAGATGGGAGGGGTCCGGGATCTGGGGCTGAATCTCTGGCCTGTGAACGCTGTCACCAAGGGCGTGTCCGGAGCCACCTGAAGCTTCTGTTCTTGGATGATGATAAGGAACGAGAAGGTGCCCCAGAGCAGAAATTCCTGAGCCCAGTAGAGAGGGCCTGGGGCCACGGAGAGGTGCGCAGCGGGGACAGGAGGACCTACGTGAAACCGGATCCGTGTGAAATCTCCGGCGTTGCTCTGCAGGGTATTGTATGTGGAGGACACAGAAAGAAGCTTCCGCTCACTGACATTCAAAAACCCCTTTTGTCGTGCTTGATGTCTTTTTTGTCCCTCAAGACGACCAGGTCTACATCTTCCACGGACAACAACAGAAACAAAGGACTTCCCCCCACACAGAGGCACCAATAACCACCCCTACCTTTCTGACTCCCGACTCAAAGTCCTCTTCCCCTCCTGCCCCCACATGTACAGTCTCACTGAGATGGGGTTCAATATAACCATCGGAACTAGGGGTAGGGATGTGGAATAGAGTCTTCTTACCAGTGGGGGGAAAAAAAACAACAACTGTGAATTTATAGTTTGGATTCCATTATCTATAGAATGATGGACCTGGTCCTGGACTTCTATAACCTTCTAAGGTGCAGCGGGAGGCCTGAGCTCATGTTCCCAAACCAAGAGCAGCAAAGACCAATGTATCTGTGCACAGCACTGTACTCAGTCTGAATCACAACAGCAGCCAAATGACTGTAAGAAGAGATTTAGATTTGTAAAAAGTATGTGCAAGAACAAAATAAACCTCAGAGACAGCAGGATATCATTTCACCTACGTGCGCCAACCCTGCACAGGAGTTTCCCCACCAGCAGACTCCGCTTCTCCTGGTTTACCGTGTGCAGAACGCCACTGAAGGTTAGGCTGCAGTCCTGGATATCAAACGGAAAAAAGCAAGTGTCTCTAAATTGCCTGTAGAAGCCACGTGGATAGGCTTAGTGTTCCTGATGGTCTCAGATGAGTTCACATAGACACAGGGAAGGCCGGGTGATCTTTCAGTGTCCACACTGCATGAAACACAAGAGACCTCGCTGTTACGGAGAGGGCCTTAGTCATTTCAATACACAAACTGTAAGAACCCGAGTCTGAACCTAGCAGACGCCATGACAGGCTTTAGATTTCCCCTCTAAACTAGGTCTAAAAGTCAGTCTCTCCAGAACTATTAGGGGGTTACACATTGCCCAAGGCAAGAGAGACCACCCTTGTAATACCCTTAACCTTCCTAAGGGCTGGCCTAGATCAGTTATTGCTTAAGGCTGGTTACACCCTACGTGAGGGTCCTGGGTCCTGGGTCTACTCTGTGATTGGTTAACACTCTAAATGTTGTAATTGGATAAACCTGCTGTCAATAATATTGTATAATAATAATTGGATCACTGTACCTATGTCACAATTTCCTGTAACTCCCCCTTCCCAAACTCATAAAAGTCCTACCCTGCCTTTGTTAGGGGCTCTCTGGCTCTCTCCGTTCCACCAGCTTGGAGTGAGCAGAGGCCCAGGTTCGAACCTGCAATAAACGACCCTTGCTTTTTGGCTTTGACTCTGGACTCTGGTGGTTCATTTCTGGGGGACTCCCGAATTCTGGGCATTACAAAACAGAACTGATTATTGTAAGGTTTAATAGATGGAGGCAGATATGGGAGGACAAAGAGACCACATTATGGAGCCAAGAAGGCCTTTATTGGGATCTGCAATTCCTGGGCGAGGTTCCGTGACTCTGGAGCGGGGAGTCAGGGAAGTCGCGCCTGATATGGGAGAGCAAGGTCTTTTATGGGTGCAGAAGTTCCGGGTTTGAGCTCAGGTGGGCTGATAGCCACGTAGGGTCTTCTTTGGACGGTGGCAGGATTCAATTGGCTGTTCGCTTCGGTGGGGAGGGGGATGCTGGAATTCCATGGTGAGACATTACAGTTTGAGACAGTCCAGATTGAGAGTGGGGGTCGTCCGTCCTGGTGGCGCCTGGATCTGTTATCTGGCCTGCAGTAAAATGGCTGCTGGTGCTTTTCAAATGGCTCGGGTCATCCCAGGTCTGCAAGTGGGGGTTGTCAGTGCTCGCAGCTCTCCACGGCAAAGTGGCCGCTCAGTCGCCTTCCCATGGCAACTCTTACAATTATGAGATGGTAGTGTAAGGACACGAGTCTAAACCAAACAGACGCCATGACAGGCTTTACGTTTCCCCTCTGATCTAGAAGGCCTAGGTTTCAGTTCCCAGAAACGAACAGGCAGTTACACATTGCCTAGAGCAAGAGACCACCTTCGCAACCCCCAATCTGGGAAGGCCAGCTTCCACTCTCCACATTCCTGCGGGGGAGGCCTGCAGATGGGAACTTTAGATAGGACCCTGTTACCTAATGTTAAAGTTAACCCGATAGTCGCCGAACAAGACCCTAGGCTCGCTTTGTGATTGGTTGATTTTAAAGGTACTCTAAATGTTGTAATTGGGTCCCGCCAAAAGTAACGAACTCCCTGGACAATGTGTGTGGTTAGAGTTACTGCCAATGCTGTTCTACAATGATGATTGGATGTCACAATGTCCTGTAACTCCCCCTTCCTAAGCCCCATAAAGACCCTAGTCAGCCCTGTTCGGGGCTCTCAGCACGGATCCGCTGGTAAAGTCTGTGAGCCCGAGTTTAGGCCTCGGCGAAGCCTAATAATAAATGCTTTTTGCTTTTGCATGCATGACTCGGTCTCCCCGGCGGTTTCTGGTTTTGGGGATGATATTGAAAACTTGGGCATTACAGTAGTGGCCATGACACTCAGGACTAGCCTAGAAGTACAAAGACAGAATTGCATTTCCCATGATGTCATTTACCCTGGCAGAGGTGGATTCGGTAATGACAGCCTCAAAAGAGAAGTCATTTGCTACTTTTGTAACACACACATCCCATGAGTAACCTCAAGCATTGGTAATTAAATCCGTATCTTAAATTATGTCAATCATGGTACTTCTACCCTGAGCATTCCCAACACTGTGATCCTCCACAAGTTGAGAAACAAAAAAATAGCAACAATGACTGAAAGTGAGAACCACCGGCCTAACCAGTCCGAGCAGTTTAAAGCCTGTAGAAACACACCCAGCACACTTACAACTCATTGATGATGATATCAGGGGCCCAGATGGCACTGAGGTAGAGAGGTCTCTCTAATCTCATCAAACATGGTGAGGCTCCACGGGAAAAACTCATCGTCCCAAACCTCTGAGGAATAGCCAGAAAAGAAATGTATCAAAAAGGGGCAACGTCAATCTCGGCAAAGAACTGAAGAGGGAATTGGATGAAAAACCCAACTGATCCGCTTGTGGGTACGGTTAGGGAAGAGGATTTCCCTGCTAACCCCTAAAGATGGTGCCCCAACCAGAAACCATGGCCATATTTCTTACACAGATTCTAAGAAATCATGTCTGCTGCAGGTCTGAGAAACTGAACTGCAAACAAAAAAGTCTATTCCTTAGAATAATTGTATTTTGCAAGATTTTTTAAAATGCTTTATTCTTGAGAGAGAGAGAGACAGACAGAGATAGAGTGAAAGTGGGGTAGGGGCAGAGAGAGAGAGGAAGACATAGAATCTGAAGCAGGCTCCAGGCTCCAAGCTGTCAGCACAGAGCCGGCGCGGGGCTCAAACTCATGAATCGCGAGATCATGACCTGAGCTGAAGTCGGATGCCTAACTGGCTGAGCCAGCCAGGCGCCCCTATTTTGTAACAAATGGTAATCAGGAGTCCAGCATGCACAGAAGGAAAAGATCACTTCCCTCATGGTCCCATATACTGGTCTTTAATTTTTGATTCTGTGGATCCTGCAAAGAAAAAAATCTGTGCTAAATCTCAGAATGTCAATAAATCAAAGCCCAATTCAACAGTATGATAATTCAGAGAAGAAAATCAAATCTAACTAAAAATGCTGATTTTAAAAGCATTGCCATGACTCTTCAAATCTGAGTATTCTCAGCTCCTAGTTATTACACACGCCTGTCACTATGAACTTGACTGTAGCATCTACGACAAAATGGCATGAGGACTACACCTGACACCTTGAATGATTTTCTAAACCCTTTCCCACCCTAATTAGCTACTCTGACATTAATCAAAATAAAAAATGGCATGTACTCTTAGACAATTCTGGGCTAAAGAGATGAGACCAAGCTTTTATATGTAATCAAGATATTATTCATAATATTTCAACGACTGTTCCTCTCTACTGCTACGGGTGGCCATTCCTATTGGCTTACCTTATGTTTGGGCTTCTCTGCTTATCAGACTGAATGAGCTTAATGTAAATGAAGTATATTTTTGATGATATAAGTAGAGGTCATTTACCCATGTCTGCAGTAAGTCAGTAACTTTTTTTAGGGAAGACCCCTAAGAATAACAACCATAAAACAACAAAAACACAAAACAAACAAAAACACCACTCCTTACCAATGTTTTTCATATCTGCTCTAGTAATGAGCATTCTAAAACTACTATGTTCTTAGGAACTAAGAGGGATATCTCACACCATGTACAAACATTAACCCAAAATGAACTATGACCCTAAATGTAATAGCTAAAACCGTAAAACTCTTCGAAACACACATAGGAATAAATCTCCACGACTCCGAATTAGGCAATGGTCTATTTCATATGAGGCCAAAGAAAAAGGAAACGGGACTTCATCAAAAGGAAAACTTTTTGTGCTTTAAAGGACACGATCAAGAAGTAAAAAGACAACCCTCAGGATGGAGACAGTACCTGCAGCTCATATATCTGATGAGGAGTTAATATCCACAACATATAAAGAGTTTCTACAAACCCAAACAAAACAATGATCCTATTTAAAAATGGACAAGGGATGTTAACAGACAGTTCTCCAAAGTGGATCTACAAATGGCTGATAAGCACATGAAAAGATGCTCAACGTCGCTGCTATGGGCCAAATTATATCCTTCCAAAGTTCATATGTGACTAAATTTGCAGACAGGATGTTTAAGAGGTAACTAAGGTTAAGTGAGGACGCCATCTACTAGGACTGGTAGCTTTGGAAGATGGAAGATCTGTCTCCTCCACGTGGGTATGGAGAAGAAGGCAGGAAGAGCGCAAGCCAGGAAGAGCGCTCTCACCAGGAACCTAATTGGCTAGAACTTTGATCTTGGACTTCCCAGCCTCTGAAACTGCAGGAAATGGAGTCTACGGTCTTTCTTCCGGCAGTCCAAGCTGGCTACCACAATCGCTAATCATCAGGGAAATGCAACTCAAAACCACAGTGAAATGCTGCTTCATGGTCATTAAGATGGCTACTAAAACAAAACAAAATAAAACAGAACCAGAAAGTAAGTGTCGGTGAGGATGTAAAGAAATTGGAATCCTCATGCACGATTAGTGGGAATGGTACAGCTGCTGTGGAAAACAGTGGCTGTTCCTAAAAATTTAAAAATAGAATTACCATATGGTCTAGCAATTCCATTCTTAGCCAGAAAGAACTGAAGCAGAGGCTCAGTTATGTGTGCACCCATGTTCACAGCGCCATTATTCACAGCAGCCAAGGGATGGAAACAACCCAAGTGTCAATCAAAGATGAATGCATAAGCAAAACGTGACATATACATACAATGTACATTCATTCAGCTTTACAAAGGAAGGAAATTCTGGCTACCACATGAATGAACCTTGAGGTGACACCAATTCCTTCCAAGTTTAACCAGCTGAGAGATTCCGAAATAGATACTGTTTTTAAAATGAGCGTTATTTACATTTGGTTTTCTTCCTCTGAACTGGCATACTGTGGAACTGGGCTTTGACTTACTGACATTCTCAGATCTGGGGTGTTCCCCGCGGAAGCACATAAAGGCTCAGTTCTGGGCTTCGCTGCCGTCACAAAAGGGGAGAAAACCACCCAAGTTCAAAATGCACTTTGTACTACTGGAAAATACATCTTGTCACTCTTCTTTCACAACTAATATACTCTTACATCTATGAAATGTCCTGACAAGGTTTTTTTTTTAATCCCTGTCACATCAACTCATGAATGTATCACTCAGTTACGTGGCTGGGGAGACCAGCATTTTATCTCATCGATTTGTATTAACTGCTATTCATATTAACAGCCTTTGCTGGTCCTTCCATCCCTGCCCATGGTTCTGTCATGTTACATGTAACAAATGTGAAGAATTTTTTTCTAATATATTAGGGGGTATCTGGGAGCATTCATCATTCAGTCCTAAAGAACATAATGTCAAAAAAGAGCTTGAGGCTAAAACTGGAATCTTTTTTTGTTTTTTGTCAAAGGAAACAAGTTTCTCCATGCCAGCTGGTGAACATAATTGGTTCTCTGGTGGCATTATTCACAGCTTTTCCTCTGTGTATCTCTCTCTCGCTCTCCCTCTCTTTTTTCTTTAGCTACCTTCCATCTTGCTTGTTAAAAGCAAAGGATATTTCAGAGAATTGGAATTCATTAGTCTTCCTAACAGAGGGAGTCTATTTAGATCTAAATTGGTGGTTAGCAAATACACAGATAATTCCCGCACATTCTTATTTACCCTTCCCGGTTCGGAGACTATAGAAACAGATGCCTCAACGTCTGGCTGGGAGGCTCTAGTCAATGCGCTGGAAGACAAAGGTATCTGGGAGTCGGAATTGACAAAACTCAATAGAAACAAATTGAAACTCTTCAGTGTTGAGTAGATTATCTCTATAATCAGATTTCCCTAAGGTACTCATAATACCCAGAAATTCTAAGACAAGACTGTAGTCTTTCATATGAGCGAAACAGGAGGCAAAACATAATGGAAGTGAGGGCCCGCGACGGGAGCCGGGGGGAAAGCTCCTCACGGCAAACAGTTGCCCGCGGCTCAGCTGCCGCCAGATGCACCCACCGAGTTATCTGTCCACACCGGGGGTGTCCTTGGCTGGTCCCGCGCCATGTCAAGTCCTCCCAAATCAGCCCTGCCAAACGCAACAGGGACATTCGCAAAGCCTATTAGACGAAGCCATTCATTATTAGGACAGTACTAAAAGTGGCACTTACATATTTTGATTAATTAATTGCTTGACAAATATCTACCCAGTATCTTTGAAGCAAGATACACTGCACTGCATAGTGTGGAGAATACAAATATGAGTAAGCAAATGTCTTCCCTCAAGCAGCTCATTAACAGATTAGGGGATGTGACATTTTAGCAAATAACTATCTATGTGTATTAAAAAAATATACAGGGGCGCCTGGGTGGCTCAGTCGGTTGAATGTCTGACTTCAGCTCATGTCATGATTTTATGGTTCGTGGGTTTGGGTCCCACGTCAGGCTCTGTGCTAACCGCTTGCTTGGAGCCTGGAGGCTGTTTCAGATTCTGTGTCTCCTCTCTCTGCCTCTCCCCTGCTCATTGCTCCGTCTCACTCTGTCTCTCAAAAATAAATACATGTAAAAAAAAATATATATATATATATACAGACTTGGGGTGCCTGGGTGGCTCCATTGGTTAAGCATCTGACTTAGACTCAGGTCCTGATCTCATGGTTCATGAGTTCGAGCCCTGCATTGGGCTCTGTCCTGACAGTTTGTAGCCTGGAGACTGCTTCAGATTCTGTGTCTCTGCCTCTCTCTCTCTCTCTCTCTCTCTCTCTCTCTCTCTCTCTCTCTCTCTCTCTCTGCCCCTCTCCTGCTCATGCTCTGTCTCTCTCAAAAATAAATAAATATTTTAAAAATTAAAAAAATATATACGGACTTCAGTGGATTTAAAGGGAGGTGATACTGCTGTCAGCTTACAGAATTGAGGGAAATCTTTCTCAGAAGTGGAGATTTGAAGGATTAGAATATTTTGCATGTGGAGCAGGGAGACAAGAGACATTCAGTGGAGGAAATAGCACACAGGCAGGAAACAACAAGGGGTTGACTTCACTGTAGCCTTGAGGAGATCCGGGCTAAGACAGTAGACAGAGAAAAACTAGAGGGAGAGAATAAAAGGTTTTTCCGAACTTCTGAAGGAAAGTCTGTCTTATCCAGTAACAGGGATATGTCTACCGTATTCTAGTAAAAATCAGTATACTCTACAACAGTGGAGAAAAACATATCTTTGAAGAAGCAATGGTGTTCTCCTTAACTACCATAAGGAATCTGGTTTAATTTTCTTTTATCGGGATAGAAAGGAAGAATTAGATTAAAAAAAATCCAATTTGACACAGTTGTTCTAAGGGAAAATATGAATTAGAAACTTTATTCCTTTTCTATATTTAACTGCTAATAAGCTTCTAAAGGGAAGCCTGAGCAATTCTACTTTATCTTAGTCAATATGAAATAGAAAGTGGGAGGATGTGCAGGGACCTGGAAAGCCTCTCTTACTCCCTGACTCAAGGTTGACTGTACGTCTGTCCTGGGGTTTCACATGACATGACTCCTATCATGCGTCTTTATTCAAGTCATGCTATTCCCACTGTACAATGTCTGGTAAACGCCCCCGTCCTAATAACTCACGGACAACAGGCAAGGACTGACATTTCTTAAGAAGGTGAAAATATAGCCCCAGGAAATTAAGTCTCAAGAATTTTAGTTCAATATCCAATTACAGAGGGCATTTAACGGAGTTTTCTGTTGGAGCTTTCTGTAAGACTAGGCTTTTGGAGAAGGGGTGGAGATTTCCCAGCATTTAATTAAATAATATTTTCTAGGATCTTAGGTCTAGTAAGTACTTTCGCTAAAACTGAGATTTTTTTGTGTTTTTGTGTTTTGTGTCATTTAAATGTTCCTGTTTACAAAGAAATAATGATTGGGGATTTATCTAAGCTGGAGGAAAATTATGCTAAAATATCTTGCCTCAGACAAAAAAAAATAATTTAAATCCATTATATTGATTATACTTTCAGTTTCAAATTATTTTTTTCATCAATTACAATGCCTACTTCTCAGTCAAAAAATCAGTCTATGATTCACAGCGCAGCACTATGATATTAACGTAGAAAACTACCTCTATTTAAATACAGAGAAATTACTAAGTGATTTTAACAAAGTACATTAAAATACTAACATTGTATTGTGGGGTATATTATGTATGTAAATAAAATTGAAGGCAAAAGTAGTAAAAAGACAGTTGAGCAGGAAAATGGAATGTTACTGCTGTAAGATTTGTACAAGGTAGGTGAGGATAGTAACATTAAATCTAAGTACACTGTATGAAGTGAATGGTGGATACCGAAATCCCTAAAACAACATGTAAAAAAAAAAAAAAACGATTCAGAGAGAGGCTAAGAAGTCAATAGAAGAACTAAAATCAAGTATCTAAAAAAATATTTACTTACAAGAAGGCAGGAGAGGAAGGAAAGAAGAAAGAACAGCAACAAAGACAGATGGGCCAACTAGAGAACAAACAGAAAGACGGTAGATGGACAAAATGTGTGGGTTAAAATGCATAGAGAGACAGCTTAGAAAGAGCAATGCCCTGGGCTACTCAGCAACGAAACGATAAATTGAAGATTATGCACAACCTGAAGGGAATTATACTGAATAAAAAACCCTATCTTGAAGGGTTACATACTGTATGCATGCATTTATATAGTATTATTTTAAGTTTGAGAGAGAGACAGAGAAAGTGAGTGGGGGAGGGGCAGAAAGAGAGGGAGAGAAAGAATCCCAAGCGGGCTCCGTGCTGTGGGCACAGAGCATGATGGGGGGCTCGAACCCATGAACCGTGAGATCATGACCTGAGCCAAAATCAAGAGTCAGATGCTTGACCAACTGAGCCACCCAGGCGCCCGTATATGATATTCTTAAAATGACGTAATTACAAAGATGGAGGAGAGTGGTTAGGAACGGGGGCAGGGACAGGGGTGTGGCTATAAAAGACCGGAACCAGGTGGCCCCGTGGTGATGGGTGGTAGGGGCGGTCACACAAAGTCACACGGATGGTAGTGTTACACAGGAGCTCACACACACAGAGAAATGAATATACGTAAAACTAGAGAAATCTGATCAACTCTGTGGACTGAACCAATGTGAGTTTTCTAGTAATGAGACTGTATGTGCCTAAGATGTTAACATTGAGGGACACTGGGTAAAGGGTGTGGAGAACCTCCCTGTAAATTTATTCACAACTTCTGGTAAATTTATAATTATTTCAAAATAAAAGTAAAAACAAAAAAAGCAACACCCAACTATACGTTGTCCAAGAAATGACTTTGAATGCATGTCACATGAAGAGATAGAAAATGAAAGGATGAGAAAAACTTCAAGAAAAAGAATATTACTACAGCTGAAGGGGGTATTTCATAATGATAAAAGGATCTGTTCATCGGGAAGGTATGTAATTCTAAATGTATACTCTCCTAATAACAGAGCAGAAAAACAGACAAAGCACAGTTATAGTTGGGGATTTTAACACTCCTCAGTAGGAAACTAATAAAGCAACAAAAATGTAAAAAGAGAAGATTTTAATAAAACTATCACATACATCTATCAAATTGATATTTATGCAATAGTCCACCCTTCGATTCAACAGGCAGTAAAAGGAAATACAGGTATAAAGAGCAGAAATAAAGAACAAAAGCTTTCTTTATTCACAGACATCATGGTCTTCTACATAGAAAATCTGAAAGGATCGATAAAAAAAGCTTCTAAAGGGACACCTGCGCGGCTCAGTTGGTTAAGCGTACAACTTCGGCTCAGGTCATGATCCCACCGTTCGTGGGTTCAAGCCCCACGTCAGGCTCTGTGTGGACAGCTCAGAGCCTGGAGCCTGCTTCAGATTCTTGTCTCCCTCTCTCTCTGCCCTTCCTCCACTTAGACTTTGTCTCTCTTTCTCTCTCAAATAATAAATCAATCAATCAATAAATAAAAGCCTCTAAAACTAATAAGGTATCCTAAGATCACAGGATCCAAGGCCAATACATATAAATCAACTGTATGTTTCTATGTTAGTCACAAACAGATTCATTTTAAAATATCAATTGTAAAAGTATGAAAATGTGAAATACTTAGGGATACATTTAAACAAATAGGTGTAAATCACTGAAAACTACAAATTATTACTAGGAGAAATTAAAGAACTAAATAAATGGAGATATAAGATGTGCTCATGGATTACAAGACTATTGTTAAAATGTTGTTTCTTCTCAAATGGATCTTTAGATTTAATGCAATCCCAGTAAAAATTCCAGATTTTTTAATAGAAATTGATTCTAAGGTTTATATGAAAATGCAAAGGACCTAGAAGCGTCAAAATGATTTTTGAATGAAAGAACAAGGTTGGAAGACACACTCGGATGCCACATCATCAGACGGTGTACTGATACAGGGAGAAACACTGAATAGTTGGACAGAAGAGAGTCTAGAAATAGACTCAAAATATGTAAAGAACTCCTGCAATTCAATAAGATAATAAGCAACACTATTTTAAAACAGGGTAAAAGATCTGAGCACTTTACCAAAAGAGATACCAAATGGCAGAGTAGTGCATGAAAAGACATTCAAGGTCATTAGTCTTCAGTGGAATGGAAGTTAAAAACCACAGTCGGCTATCACCACAAATCTACGAGAATGGTTAACATTTACAGAGAATGACAGTATCTAGTGCTGGAAATCCTGTGGAGGAGTGAAACGCTTACCTACTCCGGGTGGACTGCAAAATAATTCGGCCACTTTGGGAAACAGGCTGGCATTTTCTTATAAAGTTAAGCACAAGCTTATCATACAAGTCAGAATCCCACACCTAAGTATTTGTCCAAGAGAAGTGAAGACATATGCAATTGTGTATAGTGGCTCTAATTTGCCCACGTTGGAAATAACCCACATGTCCAACAAGTGGCAAACAGATGCAGACGGGGCACAGCAGAACGCCGACTCCACAGCAGAGGTGGGTGGTCTCCAAGGCAGCATGCCACAGGGAAGAAGCCAAAACAAAGGGTAAAACATCATGATCCCATTTATATGGCTTTCTGGAAAGGCAAAACTATAGTGAAGAAGGTAAGATTACAAGTTGCCAGGTATTAGAGATTGGGGGAAGCGACTGGCTTTAAAGGTGTTTCCGGACGCCTGGGTGGCTCAGTTGGTTGAGCATCCTACTTCGGCTCAGGTCATGATCTCGCGGTCTGTGACTCTGAGCCCCGCGTTGGGCTCTGGGCTGACGGCACAGAGCTGCTTCGGATCCTCTGTCTTCTTCTCTCTCTGACCCTCCTCAGCTCGTGTGTGCTTAGGAGGGCTCGCTCCCTCTCAAAAATAAACAAACACAAAATAAAAAAATAAAAAGATGTTTCATTTAATGTAGTTTATCTCTCAATTTTAAAATGCTTCAAAATCTTGTAAAATACAGTTAAGCCAGTGCTTAGAGGAAGATTTACAGCCATAATTGCTAAAATTAGAGAGAAAAAGGTTTAAAATGAATGATCTGAGCTTCCACTTTAAGAAACTAAGTCAAGAAAAACAAATTATATGTAAGTAGAAGAAGAAAACAAAGAGCGGATATCAGTGAAATAAAAAACAACAGATAAAATTCAAAGCCAGTATTTGGTGCTTCGAAAACAAAATAAGTAAAACTGATAAAGCTTCCACAATATTGGTTAAGGGAAAATAAGAGAAAACACAAATTACCAACATGAGGAATGAAAAGGACGATATTGTAAACTAATGAATATGATGAATATGGCAACTGGGGTAAAATAAATCCCTTTAAAAATACAAACTACTGAAAGTGACACAAGAAGAAATAGGAAATGTAAACATTCTTACGTATGTTAAGTATATTGAATTCACACATGTCTTAGAGAGAGAGAGAGAGAGAGAGAGAGAGAGAGAATCTTAAGCAGTTTCCATGTTCAGTGTGGAGCCTGAATCAGAGTTCAATCGCATGACTCTGGGATCATGATCTGAGCTGAAATCAAGAGTCGGAGACTCAACCAACTGAGCCATCCAGGCACCCATGAATTCACATTTCAATATCTTTTCACAAAGAAAACTGCAATCCTAGATGGTTTTATTGGTGAATTCTATCACACATTAAGAGAGAAAAATATACAGCTGCCTGAGGGGCTCAGTCGGTTAAACAGCAGACTCTTGATTTCAGCTCAGGTCATGATCTCACAGTTGTGGGATCGAGCCCCACATCAGGCTCCATGCTGATGGTGAGTGGAACCTGCTTCTGATGGTCTCTCTCTCCCTCTCTCTCTGCCCCTCCCCTGCTAGCACTCACTCTCTCTCAAATAATCAAACTTAAAAAAAATTTTTTTTAAAGAAAAGGAAAATACCCACATTACACAACTCCTTCAGAAAACTGAAGAGGGAACATTTTACAACTAGTTGTTTAAGGCCCACAGACCCCTGATATCAAAACCAGACATGTGTACATTACAAGAAATAAAACCCCCTGCCCAACACTCTTCATTATCATAGATGCAATCTGTATTAGGTAGGAATTTAAATCCAGAAATATACAAAAAGGATAACATATCAAGATTAAATGAGGTTTATCCTCAGAATGCAAGGATGATTTAACATTTGAAAATCAACCAAAATAACTTATTCTATTAACTGCACAAAACAGAAAAATTGTATGTTCATCCAAATAGATGGGGAAAAAACATTTGATGTAATTCAGTATGTATTCGTGATTTTAAAACACAGAGGAAAACTCTCAGTACACAAGAAATAGGAAGGAACTTCCTCAGCCCGATGAAGAACATCTATGAAAAGGCATCATACTTAATGGTGAAAAACTTCCCCTAAGAATGAGAAAACCCAGGGATGTCTGCTCTCACCATTTCTGCTAACAGTGTAAGAGAGGCCTTAGGCAGTACAATTTGGCAATGAAAAAATCAAGAGCATAAACAGATCGGACAGGAGGAAGGAAAACCATCTGCAGATGATGTGATTATGCATGTAGATAACATTAATCTGAAAAAAAACCTACTAGAATTAGTAAGTACATTTAGTACGGCCACAGCATACAAAGTCAACATGCAAATTTCATATGCCTCCAGAATAATAACAAATAAATAGAAAATAAAAAATTGCAAGTAACATTTCTAGCCGCATCAAAAATACTTTGGGATACATTTAATAGAAATATGTGTAAAATTATAAAACACTGTTGAGGGCCCGAATGAATGAAGAGACATATTCGAGGACTAGAATAATCAGTATTATTAAAATGTCAATTCTCCCCTAAATTAGTCTGCAGACGCCTTACCATTCTAAACAAAGTCCCAGCAGTTTTTTTTAAAAAATAGAAACTGACAAGCTGAGTATAAAATTTATGTAGAAATCCAAAGGCCCTAAAAAGCTAAGCTAGCTCTAAAATGAAGAACAAAGTCCAACAACTTACACTGTCTGATTTCAAGAGAAAGAGCCCGACACTTATCAGTTAATTTAATTTTCAATCAAGGTATCAAGCAATCCAGAGGGAAAAAAGGATGCTGAAACAACTCCTCGCTAAATGCAAAAGAAACAAACCAAAACATAAAAACAAGGATAAAAACCTTGATCTACATCTCTCACACCATCACAAAGATTAACTCTTAATCGATCAGAAAACTAAATCTAAGGAGCAAAAAACTGTAAATCTTCCGACAGAAAATACAGGAAAATATGTCCATGAACTTGGAGTCGCGAAGATGTCTTAGGACCCAGAAGGCACTAACCACAACGGCAGAACTGACTTAAAGTGGACTTCACTAGGGGCGCCTGGGGGGCTCAGTCGGTTAAGTGCCTGACTCTTCATTTCGGCTCAGGTCACAATCTCAGTAGGTTGGAGCACCCCTGATGGGCTCTGCAGTGACATGACAGCAAAGAGCCTGCTTAGGATTCTCTCTCTCTCTCTCTGTCTGCCCTTTCCCCGCTTGTGCATGCTCTCTCTCAAAAATAAATAAACTTTAAAAAAAGGATTTCATTAAATTTTAATATTTCTGGAGCACCTGAGTGGCTCAGTTGATTAAGTGTCCGACTTCAGCTCAGGTCATGATCTCACAGTTAGTGAGTTCAAGCCCCACATCGGGTTCTGTGCTGTCAGTGCAGAGATGCTTCAGATCCTTGGTCTCCCTCTCTTTATGCCCCTCCCCAACTCAAACTCTTTCTCTCTCTTGAAAATAAGTAAAACATTAAAACATTATACATACAGGGGCACCTGGGTGGCTCAGTCGGTTAAGCAACCGACTTTGGCTCAGGTCATGATTTCATGGTTTGTTGGTTCGAGCCCTGCATCGGGCTCTGTGCTGACAGCTCAGAACCTGGAGCCTGCTTCAGATTCTGTGTCTCCCTCTCTCTCTGTCCCTTCCCCATTCATGCTCTGTTTATGTCTCAATAGTAAATAAACATAAAAAATTAAAAAAAAAGGAAAAGGACAGCCCAGAAGAGGCAGTCCCAAAAAATATTTAAAAAATTATACATATATTATATATAAATAACACCTATAAGTCTGTAATAAAAAGATCAATAACCCCCAAAATAGGAAAAGACTTTAAAAAATTATTTCACAGAGAAAGATATGCAAGTAGCCAATAAGCACATGAAAAAGAATTGCTCATCATTAGCCATCAGAGAAATTTAAAGTAAAACCTCAATGAAATACCATGACCTCCTCAACGGAATGGCTAACACTGAGATGACTGATAACACCAAATGTTGATGAGGACGCAGAGCAATGGGAACTCTCATCGCTGACTCAGGAGAGTGTAAAATGTACCACCGCTTTGTAACTCAGTCTGGCAGGTTTTCAGTAAGGGTACACCTGTCTGAGCCAGATGCCCTACTTCTAGGTTTTACCCAAGATCAGTAGGAATGCCACTTTATTAATAATATCCTAACACTGGAAATGACCCAAATGCCTATCAACATAAGAATGGATAAACAAATCACGGTATAACCATAACCCAACACTACTCATCAATCAAAGACAGACTACAGGGGCACCTGGGTGGCTCAGTCCGTTAAGTGGCTGACTTCAGCTCAGGTCATGATCTCACATGTTCGTGAGTTCGAGCCCCATGTTGGGCTCTGCGCTGACAGCTCAGAGCCTGGATCCTGCTTTGGATTCTGTGTCTCCTCCTCTCTCTCCCCCTCCTGCTTCCTTGCTCACGCTCTATCTCTCTCAAAAATAAATAAACATTAAAAAATTAAAAAAAAAAAAAAGACGAACTACTGGGACCCCTGGGTGGCTCAGTTAGTTCAAAGAATGACTTTGGCTCAGGTCATGATCTCGCGGTTCGTGAGCTAGAGCCCCGCATGGGTCTCACTGCTATCAGACTGTCAGCGCAGACCCTGCTTCAGATCCTCTGTCCCCCTCTTGTGCTACCCAAAATAAAAACATTTTTTTTAAAAAGAGGGAAACTACTAATATACACAACAACATGAGTGAATCTCAAAAACATGATGCTGAGGGAAAAAATCCAGACACAACAGAGGAAGAAGATGTATAATAAAATTTCATTCAATGAAATTCTAGAACTGGCAAAAATAATCATAACAGCAGTTGTCTCTGTGGATGGAGGGGACGCAGAGTGACCAAGCAGGCGGGCAATGAGGGACCTTCCAGGGACAATGCAAATGTCTGTTATATTGACGGGGTGTGGATGCTATGGGTGCACCCAGTTACCAGAACTCATCAGACTGTGTACTCAAGATTCGTGCATTTCAACTTACGTATGTTATACCTTAATTAGAAAATGGGTTCTGAGAAGTAAATTGGAAAAAAAAATTAAACTGTATTAACAAACAAGCTCAGCGAGGCCTGCTCATAAGAAAAATCGAAATAAATCAGGGACCTATTGATACTGAAAGTTTTGTAAGTAAGAAAAGAAGAGAAAGCGGAGCAGGTGTAAGCCACCATTTTCCTGTGGGGGCACCGGGACCTCTGGCTTTCCATCGGTTCTCGCATTTGATCCCTGCAACAGTGCACTTGTTAGACGTAGGAGAGACAACTTTATAAACAAACTTCCCTCACCAACCCTAGCAGATTCCTTAGGTATAAACTCAAGACACCAGCAATCTGGTGAAATTGAAATTTCTCAATTTCAGGCAATGAGTGGTAGGTGTTTTTCTTAAATCTACTAGTGTCACTAAAAAACGTGAGCCAGGAAAAAAAACATACTGTTACCATTTTTTGGTTTCAGCAAACTCATAAAATATATACAGTGATCTCACTGCAGCTCTTTTTTTTAAATTTAATTAATTAATTAAGTGAGTTAGCATGTAGTACAGTAATGATTTCAGGAGTAGAATCCAGTGATTCATCCCCTACATATAACACCCAGTGCTCATCCCAACAAGTGTCCCATTTGGTCCATCCCCTGACCCACAATTCCTCCAGCACCCTCAGTGTGCTCTGTTATTTAAGAGCCTCTTATGTTTTGTTCCCTCCTTGTTTTATTATTTTTGCTTCCCTTCCCATCTTAAATTCTACATAAGAGTGAAGTCATGTGACAAATGTCTTTCTCTAATTTCACTTAGCACGAGACCCTCTAGTTCCATCCACGCAGTTGCAAATGGCAAGATTTCATTCTTTTTGATTGCCGAGTGATACTCCGTTGTATGTATGTAACACGTCTTCTTTATCCATTCATCTGTTGATGGACACTTGGGCCCTTTCCATACTTTGGCGATTATATGACTACCATTCTTAAGACCTCTTGAGCCACTTGGGTGGCTCAGCCAGTTAAGTGTCCAACTTCAGTTCAGGTCATGATCTCACCATTTGTGAGTTCAAGCCCTCCATTGGCTCTGTGCTGACAGCTCAGAGCCTGGGGCCTGCTTTGGATTCTGTGTCTCCTTCTCTCTGTCCTTCCCCACTCACACTCTGTCTCTCTCTCTCAAAAAATAAATAAACATTAAAATAAATAAATAAATAAATAAATAAAATAAACATTTAAAAAAATTTTTAAACCTTTTAATTCCACAAAACTCCTATTTCTAGGCTATCTGCCTTTCACATTGCAAGTTGGGGACTAGAAAGCATGATTTATCTAATAAATATTTCATCTCATGCTTACTGCTAACATGAATCTAGCGCAACTTCCCTATCAGCTCAATGAGTCTTAAGAATCAAACATCTCCAGGGCGCCTGGGTGGCTCAGTCGGTTGGGCATCAGACTTCGGCTCAGGTCATGATCTCACGGTTCGTGGGTTCAAGCCCCCCGTCGGGCTCTGTGCTGACTGCTAGCTCAGAGCCTGGAGCCTGCTTCAGATTCTGTGTCTCCCTCTCTCTCTGACCCTCCCCTTCTTATGCTGTCTCTCTCTCAAAAATAAATAAAAACTTTAAAATTAAAAAAAAAAAGACTAAAACATCTCCTAGGCTCCTGCATAAACAATAGGTAGTTTTAACAAAAGGGTAACAGGAATCGGAAAGGATAAGATGGTCCTTACCACATCCAATACGGCATGGACAAATACATCCAGGTATCCCGTGGTGGCGTCAGTCCAGTCACGAAGGGGCCTCGCTGCCTTGCCATATTTCTGTAACACCTGCTCGGTGAGGCGATGTAGAGCAGAATTCCTGGGATGAGGTGGATCTGTGGCTAGGATTTCTGAAAGACAAAACTATCACTGCGAGAATGAGAAGAAGAGGAACTCAGCATTTTTACGAGATCGCAGACGGTTCAGGACTTGGTGGTTCCTAGCACAGCATGGTTTTCAGCTTACCCCAATCTGCTTAAATTCATCATCAGCTGGTGGGCTTTTTGGCAGACCCTTATTTAAAGTAAGCTGACAGCCTAACTGCCCAGGAGAGAAATCACATTGTAAAGGTAAATAAATCAACCCGATCTCCGAGGATCCGAACTGCACCTACAATTCTGTTTTCCCAGCAGTCATGCATCTTGGAGACAGAATCCTTTACTTCTGTATCACCCCCTCCCACATAGAAAGAGCCTTCCTATACACTCAGCCACAAGTTGTCTCCTATTTGGATTTTTCTTTTGATTTTTCCATTCATAATTCAACAGTTAAGTAGAAAATCCAAGCAGGAACATGGACAAACCAATGGACCCAACGATCTGTGTGGATTCCTCAATAATGGGATTAATGAGATTCCAATTCGCATTTTTCTCCTCAGGAAAAAAAAAAATGCACTCAACGGTCTTTGAATAAAACACGCTTGTCAGAAAATGAGATCTTCGCTTTGGGAAAATTCTTTCTGGGTCCAGAGAACGACCATTTTCTATGACCTGGGAATCCGGGTTTGCAGGTGATTGGTGTTGATGCGGGGAAGGCCGAGGGGGGGAAGGGAGCCAGAGAAGCAAGCACCAACAATTGGAAGTGACAAATTTGCGAGGGCTTCCTCTGAATTGCAAAAAGATATTTTGCTCACAAGCTCTGCTGGCTCCTGGGGGATTCGAAGCCTCGCTAAGTCATTGGACTGAAGCAAATTGCGCACCTCCTGCCAGGGCGCGTGAGTGAAATCTATCTGCAGCGTCCGGCTTGTGAGTTCGTCTCGCCTCTCAGCGGTCTGGATGGGGATTTTGATGGGCCGCTGAAGGTGTGCAGGGTCCAGCAGGAAACTGTAAATGAGATCTCTTCTCCCTGTGCGGCAGTCCTGTTTCTGCCCATTTCTTTATGAATGATGTCATGTCGCTCGCCGCCACAGGCAGCAATTTCTATGATTTATCAATGTCAGTGTGACCAAAATGCTAACAACGGAGCCGGCGCGCAATTGCAGACTTGTTGCGCGCAGTGGAATATTTGCTTTCATTACGACCAGAGCTGTGAAGCTAATGAGCATTTTCACTCCCTCACTACTCACCCGGGAAGACGCCTAAAATGGCATCGGCTATTCAGGCATGCAGGACACAGGCAGGTGGCTTGCATTGGGCATCATTTTTAGGGGTTTTGTGAGCTGTGATTGCCCAAAAAATGTGCTGTGAATCCCTCCACCTGAGACCATTCCTTGCTGGAGCACCCCGGGGGAGAGAAGTCAGGAGGACAAAAGCAAAGCCGGTCCGCGCGTTTCCCGTGAACTTCGCTTTGGGCAACTTCACTTTCACCTCGCTTGGGAGCTCCCCATTCAAGTCCCAGTCGGGGAAGCACTGAAATGTGCGTGTCCCAAAGCAAGAAACTATCAGGGACAGAGTGGAAACATAATTCTGAGAAGTGAATGTGTTTTCCCTACACCCTCTGCCGTCTTTTCCAGGAAACAAGCCATAGGTCCCCTTGGGATTAACACAGTTTCCAGAACATGTTAAAGTCTTTGGGTAAAAGGAGAAAGTTCTGGAATCTAGAATGAGGAAGAATAGAGAAGCAAGCAATGATAGGAGGAAAAATAAAGAAATAAAAATACACTGAAAAAACTATAAGAGCAAAGCGTTCTTTGTTCAAAACAAGAAGAAATAATAAATTATATTTCTACTATGAATGCAAACTTGCCTGAGGAGAAAGGTCAATTACAGGAGGGAGATTAAGGATTTAAGTGACCATTAATTAACAGTAAATTATGCCCCTTGAAAGCTAATGTGACATTCACACAAGCACTAAATGACTCAGTTCAGTGATGTTTCAACAGACGCTGATGTAAACGAGCCTCAGACCCAGGAAAGATTCCTCATTAGCACCGTCTCTATCGATGCTGATAATTCATTTGTAAGATTTCTGGAAAGTAGAAGGTGTTAGGGCACCGAGCTATGAAGCCCTTTTAGGTGAAGAGAGATTTCTTTCTTTTCATTCTTTCTTTCTTTCTTTTTTTTTTTAAAGGCTATTCTTTTTTGTTCCTTGTTTTACCAAATTACCCTCATACCTAAAAGTATTCTGGGCAGTCTGATAAAAAGAGCTGTTCTTGCTTTAGTGAGTATGTCATATCTAGGATTATTAGAGAGTCCTACATCTATCTGAGGGGTTACAAGGAAACTGAGATTTAGGTGTGGGGTCTATTGAATTCCCAAATCTGACTGAATGTGTGCCGGATGCCAGGCACTGGGCTCAGAGCAAATGACGTGAGTTGTCTCATTCGGCTGTTACAGCGGCCTTATGACACGGGCACCTTACAGCCCTATGCGGGTCCCTCTACCACAAGTGAGGGACTACAGGTGGAGGGAGGTCAGTACCACCCAAAGTCCCACAGCTTGCAAATGAAGAGGCTGGAATTTATTTTTTTAATTAAAAAATGTTTTTACATTTATTTATTTTTGAAAGACAGAGAGCACAAGTGGAGGAGGGGCAGCGAGAGAAGGAGACACAGAATTCAAAGCAGGCTCCAGACTCTGAGCTGTCAGCACACAGCCCGACGTGGGGCTCGAACCCACGAACCATGAGATCATGACCAGAGCCAAAGTCGGACGCTTAACCAACCGAGCCACCCAGGCACCCTGAAGCTGGAATTTAAACACGACTGCTCTGGATCCAAAGCCCAAGCTCTTAATCATGACGCTACACAGGGCTGGCTCCCCAAGAAGAGTAGGGACAGCAGCGAGTAACCCCTGCACAGGAGGACTGACATGCTGCCGGGTGTGCGTGACTGCGCAGAGACAGCCCGTTGTTGTTTCCTGTGTGTGCGTGTGTTTAGGTCGAAAGTATCTTCCATTTGCATTGCACCCTACGCTTTCACAACGTTATCTTATTTGATCTTCACGAATATGCAAGAGAAACATTTAACTTCCAGGAAAACTGAATCTCTAAGAGATTAATTGGCTTGTTTAGGATTCCACGGCCGGTGAGAGGTGGAGCCGGAGACAAACGGGCCTCCTACCCTCGCCACGACACCTACAGCAGCGGCCTTGAGCTGGTGGTTGGCTCAGGGCTCTTGCATTTACAAATCATCTGGATAGTAACGCAGCAAACACTCTAAAGGGCAGATTTTTCTGCAACACATGTCCCCAGTATGATTCATAGTCAAGTACTGACTACTAGACACCATTCAAACACGTTTTCTGTCACATTTAGAACAAAAATCAAGCATAATGCTGGACATTAGATATAGAGACATCACTAAGAATAATTTCTTTCTTTTCCTTACCTTTATTCTTCTATTCGATCTTACTTAGCTTAATGTTTACAATTATTTTCTGCAAAGAAACCCATTTAATGAAATTTCCTGTTTTCATTTTTATAATTAAGCAATGCTTTTATCCTTGAAGTTCAACATCGAGGATTTTTATACTTTAATGCTAAGTGGCTCTTCTTCTCTACCCAAGAAAAATTCACTTCCAGCTGCTTGGCTACCAAATTCCTTCCTCTTTTACATAACTGATTCCACTTGCAGGTATATTTTAAAACATGGAAACTCCTAGATATGAGCTCGAGGAGACCCCACAGGAAAGTGGGGTGTTCGCAGACATCAGCATAAACATATCTGCTAGATCTGTGTGTGTGTGTGTGTGTGTGTGTGTGTGTGTAAGAATCCATTGTATCCTAACTCTGATGGCCCAATTCAGCGTTGTTAATACTGGAACCACAAAAGCGTAGTTCCAGAAATGTAGAAAAGTATTTTGGTTTCTACAGTATTGTAAGCGGAACTGTACACTTAAAACATGCAAGTTTAGAGCACTTGCCTTTCGAGATATATTCATTATCTACACAGACTTTGTACAGCTGGTTGAAACCCTTAACACCAAAATGATATCTGGGTAAGAATAGCCATGCCGTATCCAAGAGACTCTTTCTCTGGGCTACTCAGAGCTTACAGTGAAGCCAAGACTATTTTGGATAATAAAAATGTATTATTCAGACATAAAAGCAGATCTGAAAAAGAATGCCCCAGACGACGAATGTAAATTGCTGCCAAGAGAGCCTGATTTCTAGAGAAGCAAGGGTTTATCAAACAGTTGTAACACTTCAGGGCCTATTTCCAGCTGCCTGTACAAAGCCCCACTGTGTGCCTGGGTGTGTGCAGAGATGTAGATATGGGTACAGGTCTGTGATTGCGGGAGCGAAGACATAGCAGATCACTGGTCCCCGGGTAGCTGCACAAAACCGGCAGTGCACAGATGATAAATAATGACAAACACTGGAGTTTATGTAGCACAATGTAGACAAATATCGTCTCTCGCTTCTAGGAGTCACTACTCAATGCCTACAATAAAATCATCACAAGGACCACCTGAGGCAGCCACCAGGACAAAGGGCTACAGGGGAGCCCTCGTACCTGCCTGCCACCGTTCCGGGCTCGTCCCAAAGAGAAGGAACGCAAGCTCGCCTACGGGATGGAATACCACTCAATGTTTCCTCAAGGGGCTCCTCTTCGCTCCATTCTCCTCTGTTTGCCGGTTCATGCTGTCCTCGCTGGTGCTATTTTGTAAACGCTCAACGGGACCGAAGGCAACAACAGTGCCCACCAAACGTTTCAGAATTGATGCCACTGCCATGCCCCTTAACTTCTCCGTTTGGTTCTGCCCCGGCATCAGGTCATGGCCAACATCTCCATTTCCCTGACAGGAGAGAGCTAAGTGAAAAATGTAATCTAAGAGGAGCCCCTAAGGAGAGGAAATTCCACACTAATATGATTTCCTTTACAGCCTTTACCTAAAGCAATGCTCTTGCTGACATTCAGGACACTAATTTCATTAATAATTGAGATCTAAATAGCTATTCTAAATCAGACTTATGCAGGCACGTCTTCAGCATCTGACAGTGGTTACTGGGCTCTAGAATTACACAAAACCAAAGGATCCCTGGTATCGTCTCTTGAAGAGCAACTGCTGGCCATACGGTGGGGAAAGTGCTTGTGTTTTTTCCCAAGCTCTTTTCATTAAACAAAACATTGATTTTTGATCAATGGGAGTGCCTCTTAAATTGTCACTGGGTATACGATTCAGAAAGTAAACTCTGTATGAGAGGATGCTTCTAGGCTGATTGAAGATGAGGGCTACTTAAGTTTGACACCACGGGATGAAATTTTTCTTTCACTTTTTCATCGAGTACCCATTGAGTACCCGTACTCTTCGTTGTGAACAAAAAAGAGGTATAATTCCATATGACTCTATCTGCCACGGGTAGACCCCTAGAGGCTCTGGCAACAGAAAGTGAATTTCATATCATTTCCAACATCTGTCTGCTTTCTACTAGAAGTGGGATCGTGGAGGCATAGGGTTGACACGAGTTTCACAGAGTAAACTGAGGGGAGAAGCACCTGCCTGGTCCCTGTTCTGCTAATTATCTAGTCCCTTCATTTAGAATCTACGAAGTGCTCTCCTTAATTTTCACCCACCAATAAAAGGCAGCCTGATTGGCTTCCTCCTGTGGGTGATGGAAGTTACAAATATGGAAAGGGAGAAAACTAGGATGAACCCTGAGGCATTGGGGTGGTTCGGAGGTATCTGTGGGAACTTGTGGTTTTCAGTACATGTGGCTAAATAGAAAAATAAGCCCAGATGTGAATGTGTGTGTACAGATGTTCATAGGTACGTGTATCCTGAGCTCTGTCCACTACTGAGTCTGGGAGCCAAGATACCCCAGTAGCAATGAGTACACCTGACACCCAGATCTTAGTTTCTAAAGAACATACTTACCTAAAAGGAAGAAATGGAAAAATGACTGATTCCAGGGCTGAGCAGGGGAAGTATGAGAAGACCCGAGGATATCTTGTTGTGTCACAAAGTAAATAAGTGCTGAAAGAATGATAGGGAGGGGCACCTGGTGGCTCAGTTGGTTGAGTGTCTGACTTTGGCTCAGGTCGTGATCTCATGGTTTATGGGTTCAAGCCCTGCGTCAGGCTCTATACTAACAGCTCAGAGCCTGGAGCTGTTTCAGATTCTTTGTCTCCCTCTCTCTCTCTGACCCTCCCCTGCTAATGCTCTGTCTCTGTCTCTGTTTCTCTCTCTCTGAAAAATAAACATTAAAACTTTAAAAAAAAAATAAAAGAATGACAGGGACATGTTGAAAGGACATAGTCAGCTTGAAGGATGTCCCACTGGCCAAATCTGGGATGATTCGAGCATCAAATCAATGATGATGATGAAGATTTATAACCTACTAAGTAAAATACAAATCCACGGGGCACCTGGGTGGCTCATTTGGTTAAGCATCTGACTTCAACTCAGATCATGATCTTGCGATTGGCGGGTTCGAGCCCCCATGTCAGGCTCTGTGCTGACAGCTCAGAGCCTGGAGCCTGCTTCGGATTCTGGGTCTCCCTCCCTCTCTGCCCCTCCCCCACTCATGCTCTGTCTCTCTCTCTCTCAAAAATAAACATAAAAATAAAAAAAAAACGAATCCACAAGTCTATGTTGATTTAAATAAATGAATGAGAGGAAGACTTTTTCTTTAAGTTAGAATGTCAACAAATACATGTAGAATGAATGTTAGACTCTTCATAGTAATAATTCACTCAGAAAACATCAGCGGCTGATAAAACCTACTTGGAGAAAGTTTGATGAAAAACAGGACACTTACACAACATATTTATTAATCACAATGGGTAAAAAAAAAAAAACAACAACAACCCACTCTCCATGGAGAAATCTGGCAGACAACACATTAATCAGACGAGAATTAACGTTACAACCACGGGAGCTGTGCACGCGAGAGAGGAGGCATTGAGAAGCCACAGCTGCACTCCTGCCGTTACCCCGCCAACAACTCAGATTTGGATCTATCCAGGAGGAGGCACCACATCACCCTGTGCTGTGGGACATTCCACAAAACAGCGTAGAGTCTTCCAAAGTATCAGGTTAGGAAAGTTGACGGAAGACGGAGAAACTGTACCACGTAAAAGCAGATTAAGGAGACAGGACAAGCCAGTGCAAGGTGTGATTCAGGATTGGATCCTTTTGTTACAGAGAACATCTTGGGGGGGGGGCTTTGTAAAACCCAAGTGGGGCCTGTAGATGAGATGGTAAAGATGTAGCAATGTCGATTTCCTGATTTTGATGGAATTGAGATCCTGTCATGTTCTTGTTCGTAAGGATCACGTACTAAGGACTCACAGGCAACAGGACATCATGTTGGCAATTTACTCCCAAATGGTTGGGGCGAGATTCATTCTACTATTCTCCCAATCTTGCTGTGTATTTGAAAATATTTCAGGGAAAAAAAAGAAATGTAACCTGGTAGTGAAAAATTGATACAAAGTTATGGAAAGTTTAGAAACATCCTTGAGAGGGAAAGAGATACCCACACCCCAATGTTTATAACAGCATTATCAACAATAGCCAAAGTACGGAAGGAGCCCAAATGCCAATCGATGGATGAATGGGTAATGAAGATTTGGTACACACACACACACACATACACACACACACTGGAGTATTGCCCAGCAATCAAAAAGAATGAAATCTTGCCATTTGGCGCTACTCGGATGGGACTAGAGGGTATTGTGCTAAGTGAAATTAGTCAGAGAAAGACAAATATCATATGACTTCACTCATATGAGGACTTTGAGATACACAACAGATGGCCATAAGGGAAGGGACAAAAAGAAAAACAGAGAGAGAAAAACCATAACTGACTCTTAAATATAGAGAACACAGGGTTGCTGGAGGGATTGTGGGAGAAGGGATGGGCTAAATGGGTAAGGGGCTTAAGGAATCTATTCCTGAAATAATTGTTGCACTACATGCTAACTAACTTGGATGTAAATTCTTGAAAGAAGGAAAGAAAGAAAGAAAGATCCTTGAGAGAGGATGGCCAGATAAATGTGGTTTTATCAAGAGATAAGATTGCCAAGGACTGACCTGGCCACCAAAGTCCAGCACTTTCCATGAGGAGAAAAGCGAGATGCAGGCAGCACATCTATGCACCCAGCGCTTTTTATGGGAAGGAGACACAGAAGCTTGCTGTATGCAAAGGTTTAATGGAGGCGATGACCGCCATTACATTCTTGCCATGCATGTTAGCCAGCCATGGCTCTGAGTCGGGCCTTCTGGGAGGTGCTCCCCCTCCCTTCTCTTCTCCTCACTTCCGCATACACCCATCTGTTACTCGAGGGCCGCTGCTAATGATACAGGTACATTACGACCTTCATTAGCTAATTTAACAACAGTCTAGTGATCCTGCCCATTACAGCTCTTTATTGGCTGACGAATTCTGCCAAGATGGGAAAGGTTTTGTGCGCGTGACTTGTTTTCAACATAGTTTATATATAGATGCTTCCTGATCTTTCCTTGATCGCCCGGCTCTGTATCGCCAAATGGCTCAGACATTTCTTTTTCCAATCTTACTGTCCTGTCTGGATTCAGTGTATTTACTCGGTACCTTTAGATTTGGTATCTCTTCCCTGTTCATTGTTTTTCCTGAAGTTTAATTTTTCATGAAATTGCTCATGAAAATGGTCTCTTCTCACTCATTAATACGGTTACTTTTTATTCATTATTCAAAGATCTCTCCCTGCCCCTCTTAGCTATTTTAGGAAGGATGAGTGTGAGGTGAACCCCATTCAGGCCTTTCAAGCAAATCGGTGTATTAAAATAAAAAAAAAGTTGGAATTGGCAGGAGCTCAGCATTCAGGCTTCTTAAATATCAGCTAAGAAAAAGACTTCTTAATCTGAGGTTGGAATCGGCTGCTTCCGGAATGCAGTTTAGGGCCAGGACTGTCCTTAAGAGGGTACCTAGAGATGTGTTTCTTTCAGAAGACCCCTCTCCACATTCCCGGGAGCCCTTGCACTTGGTCTCTCCATTATTTCCAAGTTAGACATGACACCTCTTAGCTGGACTAGTGTCTTTTGAAAGAAGGAGGGGGAGACGTTTTATTATGCAAACATAATAAGAAGTGTTTATTATGCTAACAGCAACTGAGTTATGTGTCCTTTAAGACTACTAAATAGTTTTTAATTACTGCTATATCAGTAAATCCCATAAATATGCAAATGCAATTAGTTCACAAAATAGACCTTAAATATCTTTATTCCTCTCCAACCAAATCCTTTGAAGTTAATCACTAACTCTCTTTGTTCACTCTCTTGGCGGTTGCGCTAAAATGGACAGGAATTTCAACAGATGTACGTATTCAGGGGAAACCAAATTTTCTGAGCACATCTGGTCAGGCTGGAGCAGAAAAGTAGAAATGGACATTCTAGCCGAAATAAAATATTTACTGAGTAGAGTCCCATAGGAAATCTCGTGGACTCGGTGGCATTATCCTCTGAAATAAATATCAAGGTAACCACCAGGACACCACCTCAAGTCCAAGGCTGCACTCCACGTTTGATTTTCTGCTGGCTCAGAATTTCATTTTTAATAATTATGCACATTTCCTCCCAGTCCTTAATAAGGAAGGAAGGAAGGGAGGAAGGAAGGAAGGAAGGGAGGAAGGAAGGAAGGAAGGAAGGAAGGAAGGAAGGAAGGAAGAAAAAGTCTCCCCCATGAACGGTGGCCCTTCCTGGCTGTGTGGCCTGGTTTTCTATGGGAAGCCCTAGAACACGGGAGTAAGTTTCCAGGCTTTGGATTCGGACACATCTCATTTTCCCTCCCAGCTTCAGACTTGCTAGATGCTCAAGGCCTTGGTCAAACTGCTCACTGTTTTTAAGCTTCAGTTTTCATATCTGTACAAAGGGTGTAACGGGCTCTGTTCCATTTTCTGTGGCAACAAAACAAACTACTGCACTTAGCAGCTTAAAACCCATTTGTGAGCTCACAGTTCTGTAGTCAGAAACCCAGGTCAGCTTGAATGGATGCTCTGCTCAGGGTCTCGGAAGGGGAGATCATGTTGGTCCAGTAGAGCTGGCTCTTTCTGCATCAAAGGACCAACTGTGTACGGCCCTTCCCAACTCTGTTCAACGACATCAGGTTGGTGGCTGGAAGTCAGCCATAATGGGAACGTCTACCACACTGGAAATCCGCAAACACTCCCCATCAGGGCTCCTCCCTCCAGCGGGCCACCAAACATGTGCTAGTGCGCCGTGGCCCGCTCCCCGGGACTCCCAGGGTCTCACAGATCCTTCCTGCATATGGCATTCCTGCAAGTATGTTGTGACTATGTGCTTTCTTTCCTGTCTCTTCCAGGATCCTGGGGATTCCTTGAAGGCAGAGCGCTGTACCTTATTCATCTTTATATCCGCAGCACAGAGCTCGGCAGCCAGTGCATGCTCATGAAATATGTGAGGAGGACGGAAGAAAGAGAGGGAGGGAAGAATTACTGAACGGGCAGAAAACAAGTTAGGTTCATGTGGGCACGATGACCGGGTTTCAGAGCAAGCTTGCTCTCAGCGGGTTTGCTCCAGAGCCAGCCAGCAGGCCATGCAAAGGAGACACGCGGGACCCAGACACAGGTGGCTCATGCCTCTTTGGTTCTCTCAGAAGGTGCTAGACTTCAGGGGTCTCACAGTTACCTGGAGTGAGATGCAACCCCCCAGCCCCCTGCAAAACTAGAGGAACATGGAATCTCGGGTTTGCTGCCTCTTTTCACGCCTCTGAGGACATCAGTTCTGGGAAGCTGCTTCCATTTAGGCAGGAAGTCTTAGCAATCGGCCCTGTCCAGGCCTTCGGCACAGGTCACGGGCCTTGCCACCTTGCTGTGCCAGCCCCGGGCGTCTCCCCGATCCGTGGCACGCTACAGGTCCCAGGGCTTTGCCATGTAAGCCCATTTAGAACTTTTCTGTGGAGAGGCCACGGTCAACCACAGCAGCCAGTGAGATATTCTGGTTCGGGGCTACATTGCTGGATATTTCCAACTCTGCTGCAGACTCAAGAGCGGGCGAGGGCTGTGATCTGTTAGAGTTGTTTCACTTACCCAGCCCTCCATCTGCCCACTATGTGGGGAATTTCTGTGGACACGGGGGAATAAAAAGAAAGTTCTAGAAACCTGGAATAGAGGTGATAGATAAGAAACACTGAGAACACAGTGAGATAAACACTGGCTACCTGGTGAGTGAACTGGGGACAATGGGAACAAACACAGGAGCCAGACTCGGAAGAGGGGGGGAAGAGATTTTTCACAAATGGCGTTTGTGTTGGGAAAAGATAATCAACGAGGCGGAAGGCATAAGGCATGAAAAGGCCGATGGTCCCTTTCCTGGGGCCACAAGCCTCACTCTGGAAAACTGGGGAGCAGACAGCGCACAGGTTTCTACCTGAATCATTCTAATCGCCCAAAGGAAGGCCAGTTGCTTTAAAAATAAAGACATGAAATAATTAAGAGAAAAGAAAATTAGGGAGCAGATAATTCTAGACTCACGAGATGAGTGGATTAACACATTCACGTTGCAAAGTGTTGGGGGGAGTAAAACAGAAAAGGGAAATATTGTATGAGTCTGTAGAAGCGCCGTTATTATGAAGCTGCTCCAAATGGCCCGTGGCAATTATTCTAAAACGCACAACAGCTGTATTTGTCCCCTTTCTGCCATTGCTGAAATTTACACTGTCACTGCTCCAGGAGGAAGGCTTGGCACTAATGATAGCCTGGCTGACTCTGGCTGGAGTGTGACAGACCTCCAGTTAGAGCCCTTGGCGACTGGAGAGAGGAGTGGGGAAAATGAGCAGCACAGTGAAAAGTGAAGTAGATGTAGTCAGAGCACCGCCTGGTGGCCGCCGTGGCACCTGCGGCTCCAGAGAACAGCCCTCAGATCCACTGTTCCCTTTACTGTTCACGTCTGCGAGGCTGGGAAGTCACCATGCCTCCGTTCCTGCCTCTCCGCTTCTTTGCGCTCAACATTCCTCTCCAGGTTCCCCAACACCAACCCATCGAATCTGTTTCTGCGTTGCTTGCAACTGTCAACAAATCCCTCCCTGCTTGCCTGTTTCCTTATTCTTCCTTCTCCAAACTCGTGGTCCCAGGAGCACATGAGTTTCCCAGTGACTCAGTGACCTTTTAAGAGGTGACTTCTCTACTTTTTCCTAAGAGTGGAAATAAATAAAGCTTTGGGTCTCCACTTCTGAAAAGTTATGAAAAGTATTATTAAAAACCACATAGGGGCATCTGGGTGGCTCAGTCGGTTGAGTGTCTGACTTCGGCTCAGGTCATGATCTCACGGTTTGTGGGTCTGAGCCCCACGCATGGGGTTTGAGCTCCACGTGGGGCTCTGTGCTGACAGCTAGGAGCCTGGAGCCTGCTTCCGATTCTGTGTCTCCCTCCCTCTCTCTGTGCCCCTCCCTTGCTCATGTTCTGTCTCTCTATCTCAAAACTAAATATTTAAAAAATAAAAGATAAATTTAAAAAATTTTAATGTTTAATTTTTTTAGAGAGAGAGAGAAAGAGAGAGACTGACAGAGCGTGAACAGGGAAGGGGCAGAGAGGGAGACACAGAATCAGAAGCAGGCTCCAGGCTCTGAGCTGTCAGCACAGAGCCCAACATGGGGCTCAAACCCACAAACCGTGAGATCATGACCAGACCAGAGCTGAAGTTGGACGTTTAACCTACTGAGCCACCCAGGTGCTCCTAAACCAATATAGAATTTTAGTGTTACAAAGCTCTACCTTTTCTAGGATGTCATATAGTTAGAATCATACACTATGTAGCCATTTCAGAATCAGACTTGTAAATATAGAGAACTGATGGTTGCCAGAGGGGTGGGGGTTGGGGGCCAGGCAAAATAGGTGGAGGGGAGTGGGAGATACAGGCTTCCAGTTATGGAATGAATAAAAGGCACAGGATAAAGAACACAGTCAATGGTATTGTCATAGTGATGTTATCAGCACGGCGTTACATACAAACTTCTTGTATCACTATGTTGTGTTATGCCCAGATTTTAATATCGCCCCCAAAAACCAGAGACCGCCAGGGAGACCGAATCTCGCATGCAAAAGCAAAGGGCTTTATTACGGGCTTGGGGTGGCCGGGCCTAAGCTCAGGCTCACAGACTTTACCGGCGCAGTGGATCCGGGCGGAGAGCCCCTAACAAAGGCGGGGTAGGGCTTTTATGAGTTTGGCAAGGGGGAGTTACAGGAAATTGTGACACAGGCACAGGGGTCCTATTATTATTATACAATATTATTGACAGCAGGTCTAACCATTCACATTGCCTAGAGTATTTGTTACTTTTGGCGGGACCCAATCACAACAGTTACAGTGTTAACCAATCACAGAGCGGGCCCAGGACCCTCACGTAGGGCGTGACTAGTCTTAGCCTCCATCTTTAGTCCCACCCTTAGAAATGTTAAGGGTGTCAGCTGGCCTTTCCTGATTGGGTGTTACAAGGGTGGTCCCTCTTGCCTTGGGCACTGTGTGCCCTTCTATTGTCTCGTGGAGTCAGTTTCAGACCTGCGTCCTTATAGTTGCGCATGTGAAACTAATGTAACCTTGTGTGTCAACTACACTTAAATAAAAAATAAAATAAAACCATGCATTTTCTCTAAGCACTAGGTTAAGGACATTACACAAATTTTGATATTTTGTATATTCGTTACTTTTGTGTCTTAAATATTTTCTAATCTCTTGTGATTTTTCTTGCCCCACAGATGATTTAGAAGTTGTTTATTTTAAAATTGGGTGTGTGTTTCTAGATATTGTACGCTCTTTCTCGACTTCTGATGGGATTATGTCCCCATAAACCCGTCATAAGTTGAAAATATTATTAAGTGGAAAATGCATTTAATACACCTACCTGACCAAACATCATAGCTTAGCCTAGCTGACCTTACACGGGGCCCGGGACACCTACATCAGCCCACAGCGGGAGAAATTCATCTAGACAAAGCCTATTTTATACTAACGTGTCTCATCTCTCATATGATGCATTGAATGCTGTGCTGAGAGTGAAAACCAGAATGGTTGTACAGGCGCCGAGTGATTACAAGTGGATTCCTCGCTGACCCTGGCGACCACGTGGCTGACTGGGCAAGGGGCTCACCCCTGCCGCCCGGTATCACGAGAGAGAGAGTCATACTGTACAGCACCAGCCCAGGTACAGACCAAAATTCAAAATGCATCGTAGTTTCTAATGAATGTATCACTTTTGCACCATTGTTAAGGTTGAAAATCATTAAGTGGAGTCATCAGAAATTGGGGCCTGTCTGTACCGTCTTTGATTTTTAATTTAACTTTGTTGTGGTCAAAGAACATAGTCTGTGATTGCAATAATTTTATTTTGATTGACAGGTGTTTGCGGGTTGGCATACGATTTGTTGTAAAAGCGCCAAGGGGACTGCCATTGTTGGATGTAACGTTCTGTGAGGAACAGTGAGAGCAAGGCGGTCAACAGTGTTGCTCAGGTTATATTGTTACTGTTTTTCTGTCTCTAGTTGTGCCACTTCCCGCTGGGTGTTAAAATCTCCTACTACTATTGTGGAGTTGTCTGTTTCTTCTTTTTATCTTTGAATTCTTGCCTCACGCATTTCGGAAGCCCTTTTATTAGGCACATGCACATTTATGATTATTGCCTTCTTGAAGAATCCACGCTCCCACCATTGTAACATGGCCCTGTTTGTTTCTGACAATACTCTTTGTCACAGGTCAGTTTTGTGTGATACTAGTAACCACTCCAGCCTTCCTATGCTTGTTCACATGCGGTAACAGAATACCGCAGGCTGGGTGGCTTCAAAATAACCGGAACTTACGTCTCACCCTTCTGGGGGCTGAAAGTCTAAGGTCAGGTGTAAGCACGGTCAAGTTCTGCCAAGGGACCTCTTTGGAGGTGCAGGCTGCTGGCTCCTTAGATCCTCACATAACGGAAAGGGGCCTAGAGAGACTTCCGGGGCGGTAATATTTAAGAAGGGCACTAATTCCACATGAGGGCTCCCCTTCATGACCTAATCACCGCCCCCCCCAAGGTCTCACCTCCTAATTAGAGGTTAAGATTTCAGTATACGAATTTGGGGGGCAGAAACATTCAGTCCGTTGCACACGGTATGTCTTCTCTTTCCACCTATTTGCTTTCAGCCTACATGTGTCTTTATATTTAAAGCACATTTCTTGATGGGGCGCCTGGGTGGGTCAGTTGGTTAAGCGTCCGACCTCAGCTCCGGTCATGATCCCACGGTTTGTGAGTTTGAGCCCCACCTTGGGCTCTGTGCTGAGCCTGGAGCCTGCTTCAGATTCTGTGTCTCCCTCTCTCTCTCCCCACCCCCACTCACACTCTGTCTCTGTCTCTCAGAAAGTAAATAAATGTTAAAAATATTAAAAGAAAAATAAAGCACATTTCTTGAATCTAACATACTTGGGTCTTCTCTTTCATTTCATTTTTGTTACTTTCTGCCTTTTATTTGGAATATTTGATTCACTATTATTTAGTTTTTGATATGTTTGGATTTAAGTTACCCATTTTATTATTTGTGTTCTATATTCCTTTTTTAAAAAATTCCTCCTTTTCTACCTACTTTCAGATTTTTTGATTAAAAAAATTTTTAATGCTTATTTATTTTAGAGAGAGAGAGAAAGAAACAGCACAAGCAGGGGAGGGAGGGGAGAGAGGAGACACAGAATCCAAAGCAGGCTCCAGGCCCTGAGCTGTCAGCATAGAGCCGGACACGGGGTTCAAACTCAAAGAGTGTGAGATCATGACTGGAGCCAAAGTTAGACACTTAACTGATTGGGCCGCCCAGGAGCCCCTGTATTTTTTGATTTTTAATAAAGATCACCTACTGGCTTTTTAGCTGAACTCTTATGCTAGAAATTAAAACAAACATTCTCCACACAGTCTACTTTTTGAGTGACTACTGCACTTTCCCATCACATGCAGTGATCATGCCGTCATTTGGTTCCCTTTTTTGGCCCTGCTGTCACTGCGCGCTCGTGTGTCATGTGTGACATCTAGATACACCCCACAAGACAGTGGGAGGGTTTTTCCTTCTCACAACATGTACCCTACTATAAAGCCAATGACTTTTCCATTTCAAACACTGAATGTTTAAGTTCACATTTTTTTTTCATTTGGTTCTTATTTATATTTTATAGTTATCTGTTGAGGTTTTTCTGTTTTACTCATTACAAGTATGGTTTCCTTTACTTCCCAGAGCTTAATTATCACAGAT